>NW_023461999.1:0-18022 GCF_013731165.1 Rhagoletis pomonella
TAGCTCTCGTTTTTTAAGAAAAAATGGTATGTAGTGCTAACTTGACATACGTGATGCCCCCTGACATGGACTTTTTAAAAATAGGCTTATTTTTAAACTTTTCTTAAAAACCATGCGACTTTTGCCCCTTTTCTTTGATTAAAAACTCTATATACACATTTTGACAATTTTTTCATAAAATATATTTGTTTTTTTTTTCGTGTTTAAAAATTCTTTTAGTATTTACTTTTCAATCGCAGTTAAAAATTACACCTCTGGCCAGATTTCGGCTGACCTTTTTATTATGTGCAAATTTTTCCGCAAAAGTGCTCAGCACTTCTAATGCACCGTTTTTGTAGCTTAGCATTTCCCCAAGTTATTTGTGTTAAATTTATTTTTGTGGCTCCCGGTACTAAGAAATAACCTGCGTGGATTTATATACAAACCTAAAGGGCTAAACTTTGTTGTAATAATTGTTATCTACTAATGTTCCTTTTTTGTGATGGAGTGTTATTTAACTGCAATTTTGTTTGCATAATAAATGTAAAATATGCATATTGCGCTTTTTTAATATATCCCTCATGAATAGGTTTTTATTTCAAGAGAAAAAAATATTTTTGACAGAAAATAATGAACTCAATTAGCAATTTATTAAAATTAATGGGGCATATCTACTCATAGATGAAATAAAGTCGACTCTTTTTTGACAGATTTTCCATCGAAAATAATGTCAAAAAGCTATAACTAACTTAAGAGTCGATTTTATTTCGGCTATGAATATGCCCCATTAAGTTTCGAAAGGTAAAATAATGAAAGTCTATATATATGTAAATGGTGTAAAAGATATGAATTACTTGAATACCGTTTTTTCCGGCTGTGATACTTTTTTTGCAACTTTCGAAAAATTTTCAGCGGTAACACTGGTCTAAGATTCTAGAACCGGTAAGAAACTGAACAAGGGTTGTTACTCAATTTAGTTACTTTAGACTTTTAAGGGCGCAAAGTTGGTTAGAAGTTTCTATGGGACAGCTGTTTGAAACTCAGGTCAATCAACTAAATTATGTTTTAGAGCGCACTTAAAGCGCAGCTACCCACGGACGTAAAAACGTCAAAGAATCAAAAATTTTGTACGCCCAAGTATGATAGACATTTTATTTTATTATACTATATATTGTTTATAAATGAGTTATATTCTTATAAATCATATGTTTTACGTCATACGTTTTCGAGAAAAATACACCGTAGTAATTTGAAAATTTCAAAATTACATTTTTCGACTGAAAAATACGATATTCGAGCTAACTGGACGGCACACAGTGTGCTTTTTTAACACTTCATGCGAATTAATCGTAGCGCTTTCGACAGAAGCTATATTTTGATATGAAACAAAATGGCTTTGAAAGCTAATGTAATTGCCTTTCACAGAAAAATATTGCCATTGAGCCACAATTACTCCTTGACCTTAAAAAAAATGGTAAAAAAAAGGCGTGTGTAGCACCGTACACATGATAGAAGTGTGAGTACCTACTGACGAAATTTGATGTATAAACATATGTTTACGGCTCGGCAAACCATTAGGCGATTGAGTTACATGCATAAGTTTGGTTAGAAATTAAACAATAACTTCATTCATTTTATGTATGCATTTTCTGATATACATACATATAATTTATTTATTCATTTTCTGGTAACACCACCTTAAGTATATGACGTCGCCCTTCTAGCATCCTTAGGACCGGGTTGTAATGGAAGTAACTGAACGGAGTGACCTGCCACATAATTATATATTGTATGTTTAACAAATAAATGCAAATATTTATAATGCAATCAATAGATCCTTACGAATTCGCCGCGATTTGTTACGATTATCCCCATGCAATATAACCAAGGCACTAAGTAACGTACGCACATCGTCGCTACAAGCCTTTCGTGCAACACAGGGTAGCGGAAATAATAGCTATCACGAACCTTTAAGACTGGAAGTGGCTTCCAACTGCTCTAAATGTCACCGATGAAGCCACGCGCACAAACTAGCGTTTTTACAACAGCCGCAACACCTTTGGCCTAGTGACGACGCTGTGGTAACCAGTGAAGACGAACATGAAGAGGAACTTCGCCCTAAATATGCTCTGGTAATAGCCAGTTTTAATATTTTTGTATTTAAGCGTTTTTCTTCGTACAACAAAGTGGTGAGAGTTGCAGCCTGGGTTTTGCGCTTCTTGGACGCCTGCCGCCGCCGTATTCAGTGTGATTGCTATTATGGGTTAACTGCTCACGAAATAGAACTCGCCAAAAAGCAGTTATGTCGCTTCGTTCAACATGAAGCATTCGCCGATGAACTCCAGCGGATGAGGAATGGTCAAAACATCGCCCGTAGTAGTGCTCTGCTACAACTGTCGCCACATATCGATGAAGAGGGTATCCTACTTGTGGCTTCCGATAAGCTCCAGACGTTCTATTATATTGCCACTAAACCATGACTTTACAAGGCTCGTGGTAATGCACTATCACATTACCATGCGTCATCAAAATACAGAGACTACCATATGCGAGATTCGTCGTATCTATTGGATCCCACGTTTGCGAAGTTTGTTGCGCAGCGTAGTTGCAAACTGTTTGGTATGTCGCTTGAGTAAAGCTCAGCCAGTAGCACCTCAAATGGGACCATTGCCTATCGACAGACTTACTCCGTACATAAGGTCATTTAGTTACACGTGACTAGAATACTTTGGTCCGGTAACCGTAACCATCCGGCGCAGTACGGAGAAAAGGTGCCTGACAGTGCGAGCGGTGCACCTAGAGCTGGCCCATGACTTGAGCACCGATTCCTGTATTGTCGCCATTAGAAATTTTATAAATCGTCGTGGTGTGCCTATACGTCTACGCTCAGATAATGGAAAGAACTTCGTCGGCGCTGATAAAGAAGCCAAGCGTTTCAGTGAGGTGTTCGATTGCGCTCACGTACAGGACGAGTTATCACGAAGGGGCGTTGAGTGGAAATTTTATTCGCCATTCAAGCCAGCAGAAGGAGGTGCCTGGGAAAGGCTAGTGCAATGCGTGAAACGAGTGTTACCCCAGACGTTAAAGGAGGCTTCGCACGTGCTCCTTGCTCAACTGATTTTTAATTGAAGCAGAAAATATTGTTAATTCTCGCTCTCTTACTCACCGTCGACCAAGAGCATCCCTTGACTCCTAACGACTTTCTTCTAGGTGAGCCAAACAACGCGCAGGCCCCCATCGCAGAAGACGTTTTGAAGCAAGTTTGCGTTTTACGCCAGCACTGGAGAATTGGCCGCCAGTTGAGGGACCACTTTTGGAAGCGGTGGGTGGCCGAGTACCTACCAACATTAACCCGTCGAGTCAAGTGGTGCCAGCGAAAGGAACCTTTGCGAGAAGGGGACCTAGTGTTTATATACGACCCTAATACACCGAGATGAGAATGGTGTAGAGGTAAGGTGGAACGACTTTATCCATGAGCCGATGGTGAAGTGAGGCGAGTCGACGTTAGAACAACAAGCGACGTTAAACGACGGGCAGTGTCGAAGCTGGCTGTCCTGGACATATGTGGTGAATCGGGCTGATTCACGGAAGCGGAGATGTTGCCGCTTCGCGATATAATTAAAGTCATTAAAATTTCATGTTTCTAAAGTCACAGTAGTCCTGTGTGGGGTATACGTATATTTATACATTTGCATTCCTCCAGTTTCGCCTGCATTTATGTATTTGCATATGTACTCGTATTGTCCGTACGCATATGCGTCTATGTATGTACATACATGCAACCGAACAGTTATTTATGCATACTTTCTAACGCATTGCGGCATTTATTATTGTCCCTTTTATGTTTAGTGTGATTAAACATGATTCTCAGCCCACAAACTCTAAATTGATAATTTTTATTGCCCACAAAGCTTGAAGACCGCCAAATTAATCCAATTTTTTATAGTTCTACTTCAAGTGGAATATTATTACCCAAATTAGAGTCCATTTTGAAAATTGGTTTTATTTTATTTAGCAAGCTATATGTAAGCTTTATTTTTTGTTAATCACACAAATATTCATTTCCATTCTCTTTTTTGAAGTTCTCACAAGAAGACTCATACCATTTCGAACTACAAGAATAATGACTACGAAAGAAATGAATTTTTAAACTTTTAGTAGAAATGTCAACTTTAACAGCTGATATCTCATTGGGAAAACTCATGATACAAAAAAGAAGGTAGTTCCATTTAATGACATTCGTTGTTGTTGCTAACCATTTGACTTTTAATAAAATTATGACATTTCATAAAATTCATGCTACCTGATCACCAGAGATAATATTTTTTTTTTTTGTAAAAGTAAACAAAAATGTATGAAAATGAGTGAAGTTTATCCGTCACCTCTCGAATTCAAGTACAGATTTCGATCATACCTTCTAGGTAATTTTTTGACCACTTAAAGAAATTATTGTTGTTGTCATAAAGATTCTAAAATGTATGCATGAACTTTATTAGGGCGAAACGAAACTATTTTGAGCACGGAAACAAATGTTGAGTCTTCAAGTGAAGTAATGTTAAAATTTGAAGAGGAGTTGCTCAGTGAAAATGTTTTCAAACCACTTAACGATATTGAAATATCCGCAGAAGAAGAACTCGAGGTAAACTCCTTACCCTTTCGTTTTTATTTGATTTCTAATTTTTTTAAGTAGCTCGCAGAAGAGCATGAAGCAGAAGATTTCATCAGTCCACTCAAAGATGTGGAATATGATGGACTTGAAAATTTTGCCGGCTACATAATTTCGAAAATGGGGTTGACAAAACTAGGCTTCAGGACGCATGTAGAAAGTGATCAAAATTATACGTATGTTAACTGTTTATCGGAGGGCGGTCTGTACAAGCCTAATTCAAGTTTTTTGCATACATTGGAAATTTTGAATTCAAAATTTGTTGAAATTAATGGTGATTCGCTAACCACAAAGCCAAAATTTTTGCAAAATCTGATGAGAAATTTAAAAGTAAATTTGGACCAAAATATTATAAAAAGATTTTATTTGGGAAGAACATTCTTTAGAATTCGATTTTTAAATCGCAAGATTAAAGAAACGAAAATTGTATATCAAAATAAGAAAATGAAAAAAATAACAACATAATGCACTAATGGTTTTTATTATAAAATAAAAAGAATAATTACAATGTAACAGTTTACATTTTATATATTTTTAATAAAACAGGGGCAAACCACGTAAGTAAAAAAATATCAAGTACTGATTGTGAGTTTTGATTTGAAATATTCTCACATTGGTAAAAATATGGGAAAGAAAATACTCCGATGTATTGTTTTAATATTATCAAAGTGGCAAGGCCGTTGATAATACTGACAATTTATGAACTTCAAAAAATTTTATTATCCGTCAAAAGTTGTTTATTGAAACTACCTTCTTTTTTGTATCATGGGAAAACTCTTTGAGAAAATAATGAGTAAGTACTTTTTTACTCTGGAGAATTAGTTTAGTAAAGGGACAAAAAAATCGATTTACCGCACCCTGGTTAGACACACTTAGAGCCATTTCAACAATATTACAGTGGACTCTCTGCCCATATACACATTCGCATTCGCAAAACATTCGTATCATTTGATGCGAATGCGAATGTCGAATGCGAATGTTTAAAATGATGCGAATCATTCGCATAACGAATGCGAATGCAAATATCGCAACATCCCTGATAAATATGTACATATGTGCATTCAAACATACATATGTATGGAATCGAGTACCAGAACCCTTGTATCGTATCGAATCGTAAATGTAAATTACAAAGTAATGTAATTAATAAAATATGGTATATAATATTAAAAATATTTCTTTTATTAAATTATTTTTGATGCGCTTAAGGAAAACTATATATGGGGCATTTCCAATCTGGTGTGGCTAAGGATGGCAAAAAAATAAAATAATCGATTAATTAATCATATTATTAATCACAAGCAAAAAAATAGTAATTGCAATTATTTAGAAATAATCGACTAATCGAATTTTTAAAAGCACTTTTTTACAGTGGGTATTCACAAAAACACTTTTACATAAAAGCCTTAAATAAAATAAAACGAGTATTTTAAGCGGCGATAATTATTTATTATTTAACCAAGTTTGCAAAAAAAAAAGCTTTGATAAGCACTTTGTTGTTAAGCGGTTGCATTTCTCGGTGGCTTTTGAAAATAGGCGCTCAGCAGGCACCGATATACCAACTAACACCCCTATTGCGAGTGTCGACTAGTAGTAGATAAGCGACTGTTAGTCGATTACCGATTGTCCGCTACTCGCTACCCGTTTCCATAAGATGATGTGGGCACATTATTTAAGTTCGCAAGAACTTCAATACTGAGGCCAACGCTAACGGATCTTTGAAACGAATTTTTTTGAACCTCAGGTTGAGTGAAGTTAATGCAGTTAGAAACAAGTAAGAAAGTCTAAGTTCGGGCGGAGCCGAACATTAAATACTCGGCGCAAGTATTAAATATATGTTTTTCACCTTTCCGAAAGCTACCGCTACATGGTAAACCGGGGTGTATCCATTTTGAGTAAATTAGCTCCTTAAATTTCGAAATATTGAAGTTTCAAGCATTTCTGAAAATTACTGTTATATGAAAAGCGGCCGTAATTTTAGTTCGATTTCAATAATTTTCAACGGTTTGCTTCTATGTGGCAGGCATAATAACCACATCGAGTTTGGTACAAATTGGTAGAACGGTTACCGATATAAATATATGTGATCATAAGTGGGCGGTGCCACGCCCATTTTTCAAAATTTCATCCTAAACGTATTTTTTTTGAAAAGAATTGTTGCAAGCATCAATTTTGAAGAAATTAGCTCAATAATTACTGATTTATCGAAGATTTCGTATTTCTCTAAATTACCGTTATTGGTGCAGCCATTTTCAAGATATACACATGTAACCATAAGTGGGCGTGGCTACGCCCATTTTCCAAAATTTTTATACCCGAGCGCACTTGTGCACAAGGGTATTATAACTTTGTTCACATAACGGTTGTTTGTAACAGGCAAAACGAATCGAGATAGATATAGACAAATGTATACATAAATGATCAGAATGAAAAGAGAAATCGATTAAGCGGTGACTGTCTGTCCGTCCGTCCGTCTGTGCACACGATAACTCGAGTAAAAATTGAGATATCTTAACGAAACTTGGTACGTGCACTTCTTTCTGGCGTAGGACGGATGGTATTGAAAATGGGCAAAATCGGACAATAACCACGCCCACCTCCCATATAACGGTAATTTTCAGAAATACGAAAACTGCGATATTTTAGAAACTACTTAAGATTGTTCACTCAAAATTGATATTTACAATAAGTTTTAGACGAAAAATAATAATATTATAAATTTTTGGAAAATGGGCGTAGCCACGCCCACTTATGGTTACATGTGTATATCTTGGTAACCGCTGCACCAATTTCTTCCAAACTTGGCACAGTTGTTAACCTTGGTATAACACACGAAATGACCGAAAATTTTTAAAATCGGACAATAACCACGCCCACATCCCATATAACAATAATTTAGAGAAATACGAAATCTTCGATAAAACAGTAATTATTGAAGCTAATTTATTCAAAATTGATGTTTGCAACAACTCTTTACCAAGAAATACGTTTAGGATAAAATTTTGAAAAATGGGCGTGACACCGCCCACTTATGATCACATATATGTATCTCGGTAACCGTTCTACTGATTTGTACCAAACTCGGTGTGGTTATTGTGCTTGCCACATAGAAGCAAAACGTTGAAAATTATTGAAATCGAACTAAAATTACGGCCGCTTTTCATATAACAGTAAATTTCAGAAATGCTTGAAACTTCAATATTTCGAAATTTAAGGACGCTAATTTACTCAAAATTGGTACACCCCGGTTTACCATGTAGCGGTAGCTTTCGGAAAGGTAAAAAACATATATTTAATACTTGCGCCGGGTATTTAATGTTCGGCTCCGCCCGAACTTAGACTTTCTTACTTGTTTAATATTATTTTATTATTATTATTTTTCGTCTAAAACTTATTGTAAATATCAATTTTGAGTGAATAATCTTCGGTAGTTACTAAAATATCGCAGTTTTCGTATTTCGGAAAATTACCGTTATATGGGAGGTAGGCGTGGTTATTGTCAGATTTTGCCCATTTTCAATACCATCCGTCCTACATACCAAGTTTCGTTAAGATATCTCAATTTTTACTCGAGTTATCGTGTGCACAGACGGACGGACGGACGGACAGACAGTCACCGCTTAATCGATTTCTCTTTTAATCCTGATCATTTATGTATACATTTGTCTATATCTATCTCGATTCGTTTTGCCTTTTACAAACAACCGTTATGTGAACAAAGTTATAATACCCTTGTGCACAAGTGCGCTCGGGTATAAAAAAAAGTTCGATGGATGGATTTTAGGCAACTACAGAATTCATATTTCTTGAAAATATTTTTACGAGTGTTTCACAATTAATCGATACAATTAAATCGTAAATTGTACAAAAATAATAAATTCATTTTATCAAATGATTGATCGCTGCCATCCCTGGCGTGACGAAATGTTAAAAAATAAATTGAAAACGACAAAGTTTTAAAACTTTGGGAATTGGGCAAGACTTTTTGCAGAAAATTTTTTGTAGTAATATTTGAAGATAATTTTCCAAGTTTCAAAATGTAAAAATCCTTCCTGCTTTTTTTTATCAGCCGAAGTATCTGACGTTACGTTACATGACGTTACGTTACTAAAATTTCTATTAAAAGTGTTTTTTTTTTGTTAATATTGTTATTAAGCTAATGTCTAACGCAAATAAAACATGAATTTTATGTCGAATATATATCTTTTCTTATTTTGATTTCATCGCAACCTAGTGGTTTAATTTTTTGCGTATCTATGTCGAGCTATGACCTTCCCGTGGATACGTCTACCCTTTGGAATTTATATGTAAAGCAATATGGATATATTTTTGACTTAAAACTCTGCTACTGACGTGACCGAAATTTATATGTTAGATATACATATTAGATATATATATACTAATAAACTTTTTTTTGATTTAAACTGTAAATTCTATCAATGTTTTAAGTAGACCGTTATAGGGACCGTAAAAATTACAACTTTTATTAAAAAAATGGCTCTTTAACAATTATTTTTCGACTTTTATTTAATTACTCCTTAAATAACCGTTATTTCTGACTTTTATTTTATAAATCCAAAATAACAATTACTTTTGATTTTTATCTAAATAATCTGCAAATAACGGTTATTTTTTATTTTGAATTATATATCTTAGATAACAGTTATCGAAGACTTTCACTGACCTTTATTTTTTAAATCATACTTATAAAAGTAATTTTTTATAAGTCATAGGAAACTTTTGTTTCCCAACACCTTCTTAACTGCCAAAAATGTTAATGGCTTTTATACGAATGATTAAAAAATAAAAGTCGGTGACTGATTTATATTAATGACTTTTAAAAGTAAAAGTCACTGACTAATTCTTATTGATGACTTTTATAAATAAAGGTCTACAATAACTGTTGTCTAAGACATATAATATAAAAATCAAAAATAATTGTTATTTTTTATACCCGAGCGCACTTGTGCACAAGGGTGTTATAACTTTGTTCACATAACGGTTGTTTGTAACAGGCAAAACTAATCGAGATAGATATAGACAAATGTATACATAAATGATCAGGATGAAAAGAGAAATCGATTAAGCGGTGAGTGTCTGTCCGTCCGTCTGTGCACACGATGTCAACAAGGAATACTGGTTTAGGTTTTATCAGACCACTATTTGAAATTTGGCCTATCCATGTACATTAAGTGGTCCAAAAATGTATGTAAAAAAAATAAGGTCGGATTTTTAATGCCGCCACCCCTTAGGATTGTTATATACCGAAAAATTGCCATGTTAGGTTAAGGTATTTAATAAATAAATTAAATATGTTGAATCCATAAATTAGTGGCACAAGCTGAGATGAATTTGTTTTGTGTACTATGTACATATGTATATGTATGCATACATATGTACCTACTTGCAGGCATGCAAACATAAAAAATGCAAATGTTCTTGAATTCGCACCCCAAATTGTTTAAATCGCAAACATTTTGACCAAACAGCTGCCTTTTTTTGAGCTTTTAATGCCAACCAGCGAACTCGCTCGAGCTCGAATTTTCTGGATCCTTTGTCTTCAATAAACAAGCTATGCGCAGAACAATTTCTAGAGAGGAAGAAACTTCGGTTATTGTTGCGTGAGAGAAAATGCATGCATTGCACATATGGCACACCGTCTTCAAAAGGGACACAACTCAAAATTACACGTTTGTCCGAAAATGCGAAAAACTATTTCTTAACACATGATAATCATATCGGCAAGGGGGACTTTACCTTAGGTTTTTTTTTAACAAATTATAATAAAAATTTGCTCCAGCTTTTGCTGAAAGGTAAATAAAAGCACAGTGTAAATTTTTAGAGCATAATTGCATACAAGCCAAATTTTGAGTTGTGCCTCTTTTGGAGACGGTGTGCGATATGTACGTACATAAGTATTGTGTATGTCCATTGTATGCACATATGCACAAATATCGCACAACGCATCGAAATATTCTCCGCCAGCCATGGCGCGCCATGAGTATATAAAGACGGGCACTTGCAACCACCGGCATAGTTAACTTTGAAACTAAGTTCCAGCAAATCAAAGCGTTGAATAAGCGCTCACAGTAGTATATTATACAAAAGCTAAAGAAGCTAACGTTGTTAAGTTACCGCATTTTAGATACCATTTATAAGTGAAAAGAAGGGAACATCACACCAAATTTAGAATGGCGAGCCTACCATTGCTCTTGAGTGTGGCTGACAATTTTAACCATCTAACACCGGTATTCCACACACGCTTGCCTGCGATCACCACTTTGCCGAGTGGCCAATTAGGGATATTTGAAAGAGATCTGCCTATGGCCTCGGTGGGAAAAGATGGATTTCAAGCCAGTATGGGAGTGCAGCTGTTTAAGCCGAATGAGCTGAGCGTTAAAGTGGTTGACAACCACATCGTGGTAGAAGGTAAACATGAGGAGCGAGCAGATGACCATGGGTACATATCTCGTCATTTTATGCGTCGCTATACACTGCCTAAAGGCTTCGATGCAGAGCAAGTAGTCTCATCACTGTCATCGGATGGCTTGTTAACAGTCAGTGTACCAAAACCTGCCGTGGAAAAGTCCAACGAACGAGTCATCCAAATTCAACAGACTGGACCAGCACACTTGAACGTGAAGGAGAATCCAAAGGAGAACCCAAAAAATTAAAAACCAAATGTGTAGAATAGTTACATACATATAGCAGCGTCTCATCGAATTAATTCATCAACTCATACAATTTTTATTAAATATGTAGGTGTAAAAGTTGTTTGATTTTTAAGAGAAAAAGTCTGTATTTTAATATAAGTGTGCAGAAAAAGAATAAATTTTTAACTAAAAACAACGTATGTAGTCGTTTCTCTTTATTGGGCTGGAGTGAGTGTGTTTATGGTGCATTGGAAATAAATTGGCAATTATGGGTTATACATTGTCTTTACCCAAAATTCGATTTTAACATACACTAATCTCTCGAAATGACATATCGTCGTTTAAAGTAAAAAACCGCGAATCAAGAAAATGCCAAACCTCGTATGTGATGTTGCCCAAATTTTATAGGAGGGTGTAAAACTTGCGTTATTTCAAAATGGTTCTCTCTTTTATCCATAATTATCTCGTCTTCTTATATCTACGTATCGATATTTTAGTATGAATGGATAAGTTTGATGTCAGCAGCCTCCGGTGAGCAAATAGTTTTTTTTTGGCACGAATGTCAGTTACTAGGTTTTTCAGAACCACGATACGCGGTTATGTACATTAGGGCGGGTAGATTTGTATGGCGAGATTTTATCGACTATGTGCGTATAGCACGGAAGGACTCTACGTGTAATCCTAAGCAAATTTCCCGAGGAAACCATGGGTCTAAAATTAATTTGGAGTTTGCCAAATTGCGAAATAGGTTTCTTAGCATTTTGTTGTAGTGCCGAAAGCAAATGCTGTATAAAAACATGCTTTAAGAGTTTTTTTTTTAGAACGAGGAATCCATTTCTGCGCTTGTAATTTTCTTAAAACTTCCGCCAGAGGCACCAATAGTGAAAATTTTCACATTTTCCTAGAACCTATTTGCGAAATTTGGAAATTCGAATTGATTTAAGACCTGTAGTTTCTTTGGCAAATTTTTTTAGAATTACACGTAGAATCCTCCTATGCTATATCCGCATAGTCAAAAAAAAATCACCAGCACTAATGTACATATATACATATGTATGTATATATCTAACCATAGCAGTTTTTGCTGGAAATTTATACTTACAGGTCTATTCTGCGCTGGTAATAAAAATTTTGTAACCGGTAAATAAAGTTCCTGTCAATTTTTAAGCCCTTTTCGCATTCTGTGTACTCTTGTAACCGGTAAATTTTGTTACCATCTCATAAGCTATTAAAAAAGTATTTCCCCGTGAATTATGCAATGCCAGAATTTCCTCAATTATTAATAGCTGAATTGCTGAATATTTTAACTGCATTACCAACGTACCTAGAATCACGGTGACAAGAACTGGTAAAATTTTTTGGTAATACAATTTTCCGGATAGGAAAACTTCGGTAACAAGCAGAATAGACCTGTTGGATGGATTCTTTTCATCCAGGTTTTTGTATCCATAACACTTTAAAAAATTCGAGTAAAACAAACTTTTTAATACGTATGTCACGTTTCTAATGGTCTAAAAACGAATTTCACTTCACTCATAGAATTTGTCTTGAGAAGTTTTGAATTAAATAATTTAACATTCGTTTTTTTTTTTAATTACATAAATTGGTTACATGAAATGCTGGTAATGCACGCATTGCTGTGACTTCTCACCAACCATGAATTTTTGTACTGACTTGCCACCGTTTTAAAGTCCATGAATTGTACTTTCTTTTTGGATAACTATTTTTTGCATTGTCACTTTTGAAACGCCAGGAATGTCTTGACAATTTGGCGAAAATATATTCTATCTGCAATAGTTCCACCATGGCTAGGCTTATAACAATAAAAATAGAGAAAATAGTGAAAAATTAATCCATAGAAATCTATTTCTAAAGAATAATTATATCTGTCTTTTCACAGATTTAAACACAATCTATGTAATTTATTTTTTTATCTGTGGTGCCGCCTTCGATAGAATGACCCGTATTCATACATTTCAATTTATTTGAATGTGTACATACATATGTATGCATATCGACACACAAGGTGTCCTAGATCACCCGTCCACCCCCTCTAAAATGGAGGGATATGTTTTTTATTGAAAACCTCAAAAATTTTTGCGACTAAATCGGTAATGCTCCATCTTTTGGTCGTATTACCGACTTCCGGTTTCGACCGGGAATGGGTTATATTGACCGGAAGTCCATTTTTTAAAAGAGATTAGAGAACACTTTTCAACAAGAGTCCACGACGAGTTAAAGTTCGAAGGTCATTTAGAGATTGAAAAAGGCACTTCCGAGAAAAAATATCAAAACAAAAGTTGCGTACTTTTGTTCACAGAATCCGAATCTGTAGCACACACATGTACAATTTAAAAAAATGGACTTGCGATCAGCTTGACCCACTTCCGGTTCAAACCGGAAAAACGTTTCAGACAAAAGGTATGTATTTTTATGCGGAGAATCCGAGTCAGTGTTAAAAATTTGTAATCCCAATAAAAACAAGTAAGAAAGTCTAAGTTCGGGCGGAGCCGAACATTAAATACCCGGCGCAAGTATTAAATATATGTTTTTTCACCTTTCCGAAACCTTCCGCTAGATGGTAAGCCGGGGTGTATCAATTTTGAGTAAATTAGCGTCCTTCAATTTCGAAATATTGAAGTTTCAAGCATTTCTGAAATTTACCGTTACATGAGAAGCGGCCGTTATTTTAGTCCGATTTCAATAATTTTCAACGTTTTGGTTATATGTGGCAAGCACAATAACCACACCGAGTTTGGTACAAATTGGTAGAACGGTTACCGATATACCTATATGTGATCATAAGTGGGCGGTGCCACGCCCATTTTCCAAAATTTTAACATAAACGTATTTCTTGGTAAAGAGTTGTTGCAAGCATCAATTTTGAATAAATTAGCTTCAATATTTACTGATTTATCGAAGATTTTGTATTTCTCTAAATTACCGTTATATGGGATGTGGGCGTAGTTATTGTCCGATTTTAAAAAGTTTCGGCGATTTTTTATGCTGTACCAAGGCCAACAACTGTGCCAAGTTTGGAAGAAATTGGTGCAGCGGTTACCAAGATATACACATGTAACCATAAATGGGCGTGGCTACGCCCATTTTCCAAAAATGTATAACACTCTTAGTTTTCGTCTAAAAATTGTTGTAAATATTAATTTTGAGTGAATAATCTCCAGTAGTTACTAAAATATCGCAGTTTTCGTATTTCTGAAAATTACCGTTATATGGGAAGTAGGCGTGGTTATTGTCCGATTTTTTAAATTTTCGGCCATTTAGTATGCTGTATCAAGGCCACCAACAGTGCCAAGTTTGGAAGAAATTGGTGCATCGGTTACCAAGATATACACATGTAACCATAAGTGGGCGTGGCTACGCCCATTTTCCAAAAATTTATAACATTCTTATTTTTCGTCTAAAAATTAATGTAAATATCAATTTGAGGGAATAATCTCCAGTAGTTACTAAAATATCGCAGTTTTCGTATTTCTGAAAATTACCGTTATATGGGAAGTAGGCGTGGTTATTGAGCGATTTTAAAAATTTTCGGCCACTTGGTATGTTGTGCGAAGGCCAACAACTTTGCCAAGTTTGGAAGAAATTGGTGCAGCGGTTACCAAGATATACACATGTAACCATAAATGGGCGTGGCTACGCCCATTTTCAAAAAATTTATAATATTCTTATATTTCGTCTAAAACTTATTATAAATATCAATTTTGAGTGAATTATCTTCATTAGTTACTAAAATATCGCAGTTTTCGTATTTCTGGAAATTACCGTTATATGGGAAGTGGGCGTGGTTAAAGTCCGATTTCGCCGATTTTCAATACCAACCTACCTTGGATTAAGGGAAACCTACATACCAAATTTCGTTGAGATATCTCAATTTTTGCTCGAGTTATCGTGTACACGGACGGACGGACAGACGGACAGACGGACAGACGGACGGACAGACAGACATGGCTTAATCGATTTCTTTTTTCATCCTGATCATTTATGTATACATTTGTCTATATCTATCTCGATTCGTTTTGCCTGTTACAAACAACCGTTATGTGAACAAAATTAATATACCCTTGTGCACAAGTGCGCTTGGGTATAAAAATAGACTTCCGGTCTGTATAACTCATTTCCGGCCGAAACCGGAAGTCGGTAATACGACCAAAAGATAGAGCGTCCTCGACTTGGGAATTCATACTTTTTCGTTTTCCAATAAAAACGTTTTCGTCCATTTTAGAAGTCCAGGACGAATTGAAGTTCGAAGGTTATTTAGGGGTTGAAACGGCGCTTCTGGGAAAAAAGAGTTTCAAACAAAAGTTACATATTTTTATCCTTAGAATCCGATCTATACCAGAAACATGCATATCTAGTTTGGAAAAAATGGATTCCGGCCAGTTTAACCGCTGTATATTTCAACATTCGAATAATCGCGCACCAGTTATTATTCGAATAATTGACAACGAGTAATTATTCGAATAATCGATGGTGGGCGAATATTACGAGCTCTAGTTACTACCAATCATGGCCAACTCCCATCTTTTTGCGCGCGTTGACCATCAGCTGGATTAATATTTAATTTGTGTCCTCAAAATTCGAGTTTTCATGCAGAAGCATAAAATTTAATTGCACTGATGATATAATAAGCCTTACCAGCTGTATTTGTATGTTGGTGTAGGTTGATTTTTCCGACAGGGTGGTAAGATGATTTATTTTGGAACAAATTTCCGTCATGCCTTGTCAAGCTTGGTTTGCTGACAAACCGGTAGGGAAAGCCATGGAGAGGAAGTTCAAGAAATTGGAAGGGAAACTCGAAAAGTTACAAACGAATTAAAAAGGAGTGAAGAGACAACAGACAGAGAAACCTGAATCAACTTTTCAACGAAACCAGATTTAAGAAGATAGAGAAGGATCCTGCTGAAGACTAAAGAAAGCTACAAAAATAATAAAGCCAAACCAAATAGATACTTTGAAAATTATGAATCCATCAGCTCCTCCCATGAATGCACTACTTAAACTCCACAAACTAGGCACACCTATGAGACCAATCATAAACCACAAATCGGCTCCAAGCTACAAACTATCAAAACATTTAAAAACCATACTAAAAGACATCTTTGGGTTGCCCAATAAGTACACAATATCGAATACAACGGAATTTATTGTAAAAATAAAAGACTCAGCGATCGCAATGGATACTAAACTGGTATCATTCGACATAACAGATCTGTACCCATCGATACCAATAACGGCAACAATAGATATCCTGTTCAAAATACTGATAGAAAAAAACAGGAAACAGAGAAATCGCCGTGGAGATAACTAATACACTCAGAACGACGTTGCATCGAAACATGCAAACAAACGGGCTAGGCATGGGCAACCCCACATCGGTGATCCTTATGGGGGTATTCATGCAGAATTTGGAACAAAGGTACATGGAGTATCTTACGTCACAACTAGGAGCGACGTTCTACGCCAGATACGTTGATGACATCATATGTCTGCAATATGAAATTTTGAGGAAGCGCACAGCCACAGATACTATAATACATAATACTTCGAACCATCCTCATCAGCATAAAAAAGCCGCCCTTAAACAGATGATCAATAGAATTGAGCGAATACCACTAACAAAAGAGGGATACACAAAAGAACTCAACTCAATGTATGCCGGCTAATAACGGATACAAGAGAGATCTGGTAGAAGAAATCTGAAGGGGGCACAAAAACATAAAGCCAAACAAAAAAGAAGACAATAAGAAAAATTGGGCGGTATTAACCTATACTGGAAAGTCAACGTACAAACTAGCAAAGCTGTTCCAGAAACACAACCTTCGCACATCGTTCAGAACAAATAACAACGTAGGACGGATACTACGGAACACCACAAATCAAGAAGACCCATTGGATAAACAAGGAGTGTATAAACTAACTTGCAAATGCAAGTATAAATAGTTATATAGGTCAAACAAGACGTAAAACATATATGTAGTACTTCTATATTGCTAGTAAATTCAAAGTACATTCCCCAACATCAGAGTGTCGATATATTCAAAAAAGAAAGAAAGATCCGATGAGAGAATGTACTCAAACTGACATTTTTACTTTTCAAAATTCAGGAGCGGTTTAACAAATTCTTATTGAAAAATAATTCACATGAAAAATTAACAAAAAATACAATATTTGTATATCTATGAGAAACACTGCAGCCGCTATGGTGGCAGAGGATAAAGGTACCAGTTACAAAAGGACTTGGCATCAGTTGGCATTTCCAGTTGGCGTCAATAAGCCCTAAACAGAAACGAATAGCGTGCTTTATTGGATTCGGTCAACTATCATATGCCACACAGCTTCATGTGTAAATAAGTTTTGTCTTATGGCGATTTCTTTTCTACAAAAACTGTTGCCTTTTCAATGCCCTCTCCTTAGTATTTGTGCGTAGAGGGCACTGAGAAGGCAACATATTTCGGTTGAAAAGAAAACGCCATTAGTTAGGAAAAACACCTCCCATTTTCCAATTTTTCGGATATCGAAAAAACGAAGAGCTTCGAAAAAAGTCGACAAATCGAGCCCTAACCGCAAAAAATTTAGGATTTTTTTTTTCAAAACTTACTTCTTGAAGCAGAAATACTCTAGGACCTAGAGTCTAGATTAACAAAAATCTGACAGAGAGTAAATATTTAGAAAATGAAAGCAAATTTTCGCCGAAATGCCGATT
>NW_023461999.1:18122-21712 GCF_013731165.1 Rhagoletis pomonella
AAATTGGTCATTTAATTTTCTTTTGTGGCGTATGTTTGGACTTTAGGGTGTATGTCGAAAATTTATTTACACTTTTAGCGGTGATAGCAGTAAATACACATCATATTCGCTGTAAAAAATTTCGAATTATGGCCCGTCCATGCGTTCTTCAAGTTGTCAAGTCAACTCCGCACAGGTGCAAAGACAGTCTAAGAGCGTTTATGCATCAAAATTTAATTTTGAACAAAATTCGTAACAAACAAATACCGCATCGGATGTTATATTCGAACCCTTACAATTTATTTACGAAAAAAATAAAAATGACAACAAAACAACAGGCATGGACACTCCGAACACACCAAAAAGTAACACCAGGACAACAATCACCGACTTTTACCTATCTGCAGGTAAAAAACCATACAGCGACAACATAACGGATGCTAATATCTAGACAGCGAAAGATGAACCTATTACCTTATTCTTAAAAACAGTTTACCTTCTATGTAGGTATTCAATACTAAGAAATGGGATCTTTACCATTGCACTTAGCTCTGCCGTGCAGAACTTGCACATTTGAAAGCTCGTTCAGCTCACTAAGGACCGTTTTCTGAAGTAACCTATAAGTTATATACATATATAAGAAAAATGTTTAATCACCCTAAGCGAAGAACTTTTGAAACGATTACCTAGTCAATTAAATACTTTTAAAAATGCTTTGATTTTGTCACCAGAAAAGTGTGTGAATCACAAGAGGGCGAGTTTCAGGGACCTGCCAATTCACTATATGACTTTGAATGAAAGAAAAGCTGGGGAAACTGAATATTTAAATCTTTTAACTTTTCTTAGAACCATTCCATCCGATGCTGAAGAATTTTGGAGTGAAAACCGCAACAGGCAATAAAATGTAAATGCGTAATATTATCCTTGCCGCACTCACATGCTTTGTTGAGCGCGTTTTTCCGTAACGAATTCAAAAAAACTAAGATTCGAAATAGGCCTTAATTCAATAGTTCGAATAAAGTGTCATATGAAGGCTAACAGTTTCTGCTGCAAAACGTTTCCAATATCAAACAGTATGTTATCAAGGTTGAATAGCTCAATACATGATAACAACAGAAATATAAATCATTCACATACTATAGGTGGTTTTGAAGAAATTGTAGAAATAGCTGATCTCGCCTTATTTTAGGTTTTTATATCATTTTTAGCGCCGAGCTCTTAAAAGCGGATTGGGCGATTAATCAAATAATATGAGTTATAATAAATTTAATAATTGCAAAGTCCTATTGCAAAATGTGTTGAAACCAATATTTTTAAAGAGTTTTTTTAAAGAAAATTGTTTGTACATCACTATTATATACATAAGTGATTTGTCTCATTTATTATTACCCTCTGAAGGTATTATATTCGTTTTTGGTTTTAAAAACTATATTATAACAAGCTCTCATTTTTAAAATAAAAGATTTGTTAAATCGATTTCATGAATTATATTTTAAAAAAATTGGCGATTTTTTTAGAAATTGCGCTTAACAATCTGGACACCCTGCTTGAAATCAAGATTTGACGTGTCTGGAAGGGGTGTTAGGGCGATCTGAAGCAGACACTGGATTGAGTTATAAATAAAATTACATCGCAAGCTCCACAGGTTATTCAGAAAAAAAGGAAATGCAGTCCTGTCTCCGGCTATACCGAAGGCTTCATACCTTTCACTAACATCAGAAAATTTTACTTTAACAGATTACTGCATTTGAAACTAGTTGTTTGGGAGCTAAGCACAATTTTTATATTCACAGCATATATACTTATGACTGGTTTTCATTATGTGATATTTTGACGCCAAAATTTAAATCTAACTAATTCTGAAAGAGAAATGGGCATAAATCCGTATTAGACGCCATTGGGATCTTAGCGGCCCTCTGAAACATCAAAAATGTATCCAAATTAAACTGAAAAATATTTAATACAAGATATCAGACACAAATAAACAAAAAATAGTACAAAGCATTAGCCATATCTTTAGTTTTAACTTCGTTAAGGTAACCACTACTATTTTGAACAGCTCAATTTAGTACTATTGTTTTGTTTAAGCCCTAGTGTATAAACAAACCAATATTTTAATACATATATGAAACTTTATATATTCTGGAAATATCTAGAATCTACTTTTTTAGCCTTTTCATATGCATCCTTTTTGTGTAACACTTGAGATTCTTGTTTGATTGGAATGATCCAGCTGCACTATTATTTTTTTCAACTCACCTGTATGTTCCAGCATTACAAACAAATTCACAGAACACTCGGAAAATTCGTTTAATAGCTATATGAGAAATGTGTTTTCTAAAATATTTGAATAATGAAATCTATAGCTTAAACCTATTTTGGTACATTTTTCGCATATTGGTACACGGTTTGGTAAACAAAAAAATGAGAAAGTGGCAACCGTGTATGTATGTATACATACATGTATTCTCTCTAAGAAGCACCTCGAATGTGTACATCGCTGAATGTTGAGAGTCGATAAGAGAATATGAAGCTTTTTTCTGCTCACACCAGGGATGGAATTTCAAAATTTCAAAATGTGCCTAATAGTCTTCAAAAAGTGCCGAAAAGATGATGAGAGTGCCACAAAATTAAATACCTTTTAAGAACAATTTTTTTTTTAGAAATAATACTTTTAAAATACTCTGAAGTAATATAATAATTATTAATTAACTAAATTATCACTTTTATGAAGGATTCCTTAGGCATATGCAACGAAATATAGCTATTCTTACATTTTTACACACTTATGAATGTACATACATATATGCCAATGTAGTTAAAAAATAGTTAAACAAAAAAACTGTCTCTTTAAACAAGACGAGCTTAACCCTAATAGGTGTAGCCCAGGACTGAGTACAACCGACTGGAACGAACGTGCCGGCGTCCGAGAATCAAATTGATGACCTCTGCTCAAAAGTAAACGACTATCTCTCCAGCCTTTCTCGCTTCTTCACTGCAAGGAGCCTAACACTCTCCCCAACGAAATCAACGGCGACCCTCTTCACCACCTGGACGAAGGAGGTCAGGCTAGAATTAGGTACACACGTCGATGGCACACCAATACCGACTGTAAACAACCCGAAAATTTTAGGAGTCACCTTCGATAGCCTGCTCTCCTACTCCACGCACACAACCGCAGTTGTCAGTAAAGTACAGAGCCGCAACAAGGTCCTCAAGTCGCCCGCCGGCAGCACTTGGGGCAAAGACAAAGAAACGTTGCTGGCAACATACAAGGCAATTGGACGCCGGGGACTAGTTGGACGCAGTGGACGAAGCTACAGACTTGTCAGAACACCGCACTCCGGACAGCGACTGGGTGCCTTCTGATGGCACCTGAGCACCACCTACGCAGCGAGGCCCAAGTGCTCCCCGTAAGGGAACACAACAAAATGCTTTGTAAGCAATTTCTGGTGGGGTGCCACAGAAGCGAACACCCAAACAGACCTCTGCTTCAGGAGGAGCCTCTGCCCAGGCACGTCAGGGGGCACTTATTCGTATACAAGGACGCAGTCCAGCAATACTTAGACCAACCACTGGACCCGACGACATACAGACGAGCCATTAATGAC
>NW_023462000.1:0-21708 GCF_013731165.1 Rhagoletis pomonella
TCTTCTGCTCAGGGCTGGCATCGAGTCAAACCCAGGGCCAGAAACCTGTACCTGCTGTGTATGCCAGAGACGACTACACCACAACTCCACCTCAGTCAAGTGTAATGTCTGCGAGGGGTTGAGTCACCTTAGAGTCTGCTCAGAACTACGGACACATCGACAGTGTACCACGTCGTACGTGGCCCCCTGTTGCTCAAACAGAGCAGCCTCCACGGCTAACCTCAGTCCACCCGAGCAGCCTCACACGGTCACCACAGCAGAACAACATAATAACACCACAGACCATACCACAGCCACGACAGAGCACATAACACACACAACCGCACCACTACCGCCGCCGCCAACAACTCCTGGTTCCCCCTACAATCTGCATAGTATGTCAGACCAGGATATTCCGTAATGTGACATCAGTCAAGAGCAACACCTGCCTTGGCTGGTGCCACTTTAAGGCATGCTCAGGTCTGCGTACCACGCGAGATTGGACTGGGAACTTCGAGGGCCCGTGTTGCGCTGCTCGGTCGCAGACCTCAACTGCGACACCTCCCGCCACCACCACAGGGCGGCAACCATCACAGCAACGCACACAGCCAACGGCGGTAAGAACACACACATCCCTTACACCCCACATCACGACACGTCTCCCGAACCACATGAAGCTCCTTGAATTTAACTGCAACGGGTTACAGAGCAAGATTGAGGAGATAACCGTCTTCATGTGTCGGCATGGTATATTGATAGCTGCGGTCCAAGAGACGAAGTTCAACAAAGTTGAATTGCGCCGGGTACAACATGCATCGTCGAGATCGCGAGCGAGATAATGGTGGCGGCTTAGCGGTCATCACGCACCACACCGTGCAGTATCGTCATATCGAAGCAGACATCGACCGCAGGGATACCACCCTAGAATGTCAGGGCATTGCTATCCGGTTAGGCGATGTTGAGCTCGAAATATTTAACATATACATACCCCCTGTCACCTGCTGCCCGGCAGGATATCACCCTGATATAGGTGCGCTCCTCAGAGGTGATAACCGTATGGTAGTAGGTGACTTTAATGCGCACCACGATCTTTGGCACTCAAGCCTGTCAAACGATCGTAGGGGAACATACTTGGCTGAGCAGATAGACGATTCGACATTCTGCACAATGAACGAAGACGCACCCACAAGGATAATGGGTAACTGCAGTAGCTCGCCAGACATCACCATAGTCAGCGCTGGTCTGATAAACAGCATAACATGGCGACCTATGCTGACTTTAGCATCAGACCACCTACCCATAGTCATCTCGATAGATAAACCAACCGACTTTGCCTCCGCCAAACACCGGACCTATATCAACTTTTCTAAAGCTGATTGGAAAGGTTACGCGGAGTTTAACGAAAACACCTTCACAGCGCTTCCCACACCAACCGACGTCCATCTCGGCGAACGTAAGTTCCGCAGGGCTGTCACTGCTGCTGCAGCTCGCTTCATACCGGCAGGATGTATAACGGACCCACGTCCAAACTTCCCTGCCGAAGCGGCTGTTCTAGCCGATGAGCGTAATAGTCTTCGTCAGGCCGATCCCGGAGATCGCCGTATCAGGGATCTCAACGCGGAGATTCGGCAACTAGTAAACGTACATAAGCGGAAGAAGTGGGAGGAGCATCTGAAGACCTGTAACTTCACCTCTGGAGTGAGCAAGCTTTGGTCAACCGTGAGGTCACTGCCCAATCCGACGAAGCACGACGACAGAGTCGAAATTTCCTTCGGCGACCATGCTTCGTCGGACCCGGAGCGATGCGCGAGCTATTTTAGCCGGCAGTTCATACTGCATCCTCCGGTGGACAAAGCCAAGCGTCGAGTGACCAGAAGGCTGCACAAACTGCCAACAACCTGTGCCCCCTTGCTTTCACTTGCGGTGAAGTTCAGGTGGCCATCGGGAAGGCGAAAGCCTCCAAAGCCATGGGTCCCGACGGAATATGCATGCTGATGCTGAAAAATTTGGGTCCTGCGGGGGTAGCGTACCTAACGGAGGTCCTCAACTTGTCTATGGCCACTCTCATCATCCCAGACATCTGGAAGGTGGGGAGAGTGGTCCCACGGGGAAACCTACCAACAAAGGAGATTCTTATCGTCCGATAACACTCCTTTCCCCGGTAGCGAAGACACTCGAGGCCTTGCTACTCCCGTTTTTCACAAACCACTTGACCCCAGCGAAGCATCAGCATGGTTTCCGTAAAGTGCACAGTACAACAACAGCACTTAAAGCCATAAACACTCAGATAACTCGTGGCCTGAACCGAAACCGTCCCTGTGAGAGAACGATTCTAGTAGCGTTGGACTTGTCAAAGGCGTTTGACACCGTCTGCCATTCCACGCTACTAGAAGATATAGAGGCCTCCTCTCTCCCACAGAGGCTCAAACGGTGGTCGGCAAATTATCTGAGTGGTCGACACTCGTCGGTAATGTTTAGAGACAAAACGAGTAAATTCAGGAAAATGAAACGGGGTTCCACAGGGTGGTGTCCTTTCCCCGCTACTGTTTAACTTTTACATTTCAAAGCTCCCTCAACAACCAGAGGGAGTCTCGATTGTCTCTTACGCCAACGATTGCTCGATCATGGCGACTGGGAATGGAATTGATGACCTTTGTTCGAAAGTAAACGGGTATCTCTCCGAACTTTCTCGCTTCTTCACTGCAAAGTGTCTAGCCCTCTCTCCTACGAAATCCTCTGCGACCCTGTTCACAACCTGGACGAAGGATGTCAGGCTACCGCTGGGAATTCACGTCGATGACACACCAATTCCGACGGTGAATAACCCCAAAATACTCGGAGTAACATTCGACAGCCTGCTCTCCTTCTCTGCGCACGCAACCGCTATTGTCAATAAAGTACAGAGCCGCAACAAGGTCCTCAAGTCGCTATCCGGCAGTACTTGGGGCAAAGACAAAGAAACGTTGCTGGCAACATACAAGGCAATAGGCCGGCCGGTTTTGAACTACGCAGCGCCAGTGTGGTCGCCGGGGACTAGTAGGACGCAGTGGACGAAGCTACAGACTGTACAGAACACCGCACTCAGGACAGCGACAGGATGCCTCCTGATGTCGCCCGAACACCATCTCCGCGGCGAGGCGCAAATGCTCCGCGTAAAGGAGCACAACATAATGCTCTGCAAGCAGTTCCTGATCGGGAGCCACAGAAGTGGCCACCCAAACAGACAGCTGCTTGCAGAGAGGCCCTCGCTTAGGTACGTCAGGAGGCATCTATATGAACTGACGGACGAAGTCCAGAGGTTCATCAAGCAACCTCTGGACCCGTCATCTTACCGACTGGCCCTGAACGGTATTCACAGGGAGTCAGTCTCGAGTTATGTAGACTCTAGACCTGTGAATGCCGTTCTAGGCATACCGCCCCCGGACATAGACGAGACGGAGCTTCATCTGCCTCGGGAGACACGAACGACAATAGCACAACTTCGCTCCGGCTACTGCAGCAGGTTAAACTCCTACCTGAGTAGATTGAATTAGGATGTTCCAAATGAGTGTCCGGTATGCGGAGAGACCCCACATGACTCGAAACATCACTTCGCATGCCCGGAAAACCCGACAACCCTAACGGCCTTGTCCCTGTGGACCAACCCTACAGAAGCTACACGCTTCCGTTAGTGGACCTTGACGACAACGACTGAGATACCAACCGTCCTGGGCGGGGTTGTTGTAGCCGCTACAACAACAACAACAACAACGCCCACCACCACCACAGGGCGGCAACCATCACAGCAGCGCACACAGCCAAGCGTCTTGTCTCCGAAAATTACTGACGAGTGTCGACCACTCAGGTAATTCGCCGACCAGCGTTTGAATCCCTGTGGGAGTGAGGAGGCCTCTATATCTTCTAGTAGCGTTGAATGACTGACAGTTTCAAACGCCTTGGAAAGGTCCAACGCTACTAGAATAGTTCTCTCACAGGAGCGGTTTCGGGTTAGGCCACGAGTTATCTGAGTGTTTATGGCGTTAAGTGCTGTTGTTGTGCTATGCACTTGACGGAACCCATGTTGATGCTTCGCTGGGGTCAGGTGGTTCGTAAAGTACGGGAGCAGCAGGGCCTCGAGTGTCTTCGCTACCGGGGAAAGGAGAGTTATCGGGCGATAGGACTCTCCTTTGTTGGCTGGTTTCCCCGGTTTGAGCAGTGGGACGACTCTCCCCATTTTCCGGATGTTTGGAATGGCGAGAGTGGCCATAGACAGGTTGAGGACCTCCGTTAGGTACGCTACTCCCGCAGGACCCAAATTTTTCAGCATCAATATGCATATTCCGTCGGGTCCGATGGCTTTGGAGGCTTTCGCCTTCCCTGCGACCCTTACCTCACCGCTGGTGAAAACAAGAGGAGCACTAGGTTTTGGCATTTTGTGCAGCCTTCTGGTCACTCGACGTTTGGCTTTATCCACCGGAGTATGCAGAATGAACTGCCGGCTAAAATAGCTCGCGCATCTCTCCGGGTCCGACGAAGCGTGGTCACCAAAGTCTATCTCGACTCGTGTCGTCGCGCTTCGTCGGGTTGGACAATGACCTCACGGTTGACCAAAGCTTGCTCACACCAGAGGCGAAGTTGCAGGTCTTCAAATGCTCTTCCCATTTCTTCCGCTTATGTACGTTCACAAGTTGCCGAATCTCCGAATTGAGATCCCTAATACGGGGAGTTCCGGGATCGGCCTGACGAAGGTTGTCGCGCTCATCAGCTAGAACAGCCGCTTCGGCAGGAAAATTCGGACGTGTGTCCTTAATACATCCTGCTGGCTGAAGCGAGCTGAACCCTGCGGAACTTACGTTCACCTACATGAACGTCGATTGGTATGGGTAGTGCAGTGAAGGCGCCCTCAGTAACATCCGTGAAGCCTTTTCAGTCAGCTTTGGAAAAGTTGACATAAGTCCAGTGATCCACGGAAGCAAAGTCGGCAGGTTTATCAATCGAGATGACTATGGGCAGATGGTCTGATGCCAGAGTCAGCATAGGTCGCCATGATACGCTGTTTATCAGACCAGCGCTGACAATTGTTAGATCTGGCGAGCTGCAGCAGCTGCCCATAATCCTGGTGGGTGCGTCGTCGTTCATTGTGCAGAATGTCGAATCGTCTATCTGCTCAGCCAGATGTATTCCCCTACGATCATTTGACAGGCTTGAGTGCCAAAGATCGTGGTGCGCGTTAAAGTCACCAACTACCATGCGGTTTTCACCTCTGAGTAGCGCACCTATTTCAGGGTGATATTCTGCCGGGCAGCTGGTGACAGGGGGTATGTATACGTTAAATATTTCGAGCTCAACATCGCCTGACCGGATAGCAGTACCCTGACATTCTAGGATGGTATCCCTGCGGTCGATGTCTGCTTCAATGAGACGTTACTGCACGGTGTGGTGCGTGATGAACGCTAAACCTCCACCATTATCTCGCTCGCGATCTCGACGGTGCACGTTGTATCCGGCACAATTCAACAGGGTTGAATCGCCGTGCAGCTTCGTCTCTTGGACCGCAGCTATTAATATTCCATGCTTTCCCATAAAGACAGTTATTTCCTCGATCTTGCTCTGGAGTCCGTTACAGTTAAATTGTGACACCTTTGTGTGCCTTGGGAGACCGATTGTGATGTGTGGTGTTAAAGAGTTGTGTTGCCTGCCGGCCCCCTGCTGTACGTGCTGCAAAAGGGGGTGCTGCCTTGTGGTGGTGGTTGGCGGCGTCGCGGGGGAGGGATGCGACGGGGCAGCACAGCAGGGGCCCACATAGTCACTCGTCCAATCTCGCGTGTTGCGAAGTCCTGAGCACGCCCTAAAGTGGCACCAGCCGAGGCAAGAGTTGCACTTGACTGATGTCACGTTACGGTATATTCTGGACTGACAAACAGAGCAGATTGTCGGAGGGACTAGGAGTTGCCGGCGCACAGTGGTCCAATCTGCTCTAGTAGGGTAATTTGATTTTTATGTTAAGAACTAAGACAGATATCGGGAAGAAATTTTGCACAAATTATGTTTGAATGACTAACAATTTCTGCTCATAAAATGGGCAAGATCGAATAGCGATCACGCCTACCAACCATATAACTAAAAAATCGTTAAATTTTTCTTCAATTTCTGGTATATTTTTTAAGCACTTGCGCACGGTTATAGATACCTGCATACCTAAAACCTTTTTAACTATTTGGATTAAAAAGTTAAAAATTTTGATGAAAATTTGTTGAATTTTTCTAAATTCTGTATACAGTTGAAAGTTTGACTTTGATTAAAGCATGAAGCGAATTTTTATAAATAATTAACAAACAAAATTCTAGCTTGAAAAACATTGTAAATATATAACAAAAATCATCATGCACTCACTTTAGATCGCTAGTGTGTATACTCTTTGGTATGAATTAAAAATAGAAAGTCGGTTATATCTATACCGTATTGACGCCGGATCCGAATCAGCCACCTAATATATGTATAAAATAAACAAACTGTTATAAAGTCAGATCGAGCTTAACAACTTATGGCCGTTTCCTCATCTAACCTTGAGATTACCGGCTGCTTTATCGTCTCAATATACGAATTTTCGTTTTCTCATCAGCGCATTAATTTCTCGAATCGATAAATTGTTGCTCACCCAATGTAACCTCTAAAAATTTGTACCCAACTTTAAATATTGGTTCAGTTTTGGTTCATGAGTCAGACATATTAGATATTTCAACCAAGGTATTGGTTTTTGCTAACAGTTGCTCTTGTTCTATATTTGCTTATGTTGCATTGCCAACCTTTGAAATTATATGACGAATGTAGTGAAGCGTCACTCTCGGAAATGTAGTGAAGTTTCACTCTACGGAATAACAAATTTATTTTTACCGGTAAGATAAGAAAACCAAAACACTTTAAAGTGAGGAACAATTTATCTGCCCTGTTAGTAAAGGCAACTTTACTGCTTACATTAGAAAACGGCCCTCAGTAAGTAAACGATACTGATGCTTTGATAAATTTGTGTCGATTATAAATGCGAGAGCTTCTTCAGGCGAAATACCTTTAGGATTCTTCTTTGCCAATCTGACGTTCTTAATAGCATTACCTCTCTGGAGAGGCACTTAAAAGCTCATTAAGTAGCATTGCTGATGATCTCATTTTTAGTTCAGTGGCCAAAAAAAATACACTTGGTTCGATAACTTTCGAAAGCTCATTAGATTTCTTAATTTTAACTTTTTGGCAACAATCTTCAAAACTTTGAGCTGGCCTACCAGCAGAAAATGTCGGCTTACCCAACTTAGAACACAGAAATTGTGACAAGTCTATTTCAAATTCGAGCCAATCTTTAATTGCAGTAACAAACCGCTCTCTTTTTCGGAAAACTTGTGTCCACTTTAGATCCAAATTCTGAATTAGGCTTCGCACGTATGATTTCAATTTATCATATTTGATCTATCACTACATCCTAAACTGATATTACCATGTACAAAATCCATTATTCCATCAAGTCTCATGTTTAGGGGTCGACAGCCAAAAATCAAAAATGTATGGGTGCCGCAGCTAGCCGCAGAAATTTTTTGTGGATTCTATTAGTATATACATCAATTGAGAGAATAAGTATAGTAAGTGATCTATATTCCGCCATATAAGAAAGATTTCGTCTACAAAACAAAAATAAGAATATTTTGGTACTCACCAAAAAGATTACAACTTTATCAGCTCCAAAAAAATATGTGTGTCCACTTCGGTAATAATTTTTACATTTCCTGAATTTTCTTACTTAAAACAATGGCGGAGAAAGAAATGAAGTTAAAAAAAGTTTCTTTAAACAAGTTATTGAGCCTTAAAAATACTCAGTTTTCGTTGCACGCACAATTTCATTTTTCACTTATTGCTTACTATGACTTTTAGATACCGTTATGTTTATATGTAGCCAAATTTTTTCAAAAAAAGTTGTATTTACTCTTAAGTAGACAATTTAATTTAATTACCCTAGCTTTGCACATTGGACCACTGTGCGGCGGCGGTGTGTGGGTGCAATTGTGTTTGTTTGTGTGTCTATTGTTGTGTTGTGCTGGGGTGTGGGTGTGTTGATTGTGTGCTGCCCAGGCGGGTGGTGGTTTGCCGTGGAGGCGGTCCTGTTCGCACAGCATGGGGCCACGAACGACGTGGTCCATTGCCGGTGCGTACGTAGGTCCGAGCAGTTACGGAGGTGACTCCACCCGTCACAGGCATTGCACCTGACCGAGGTGGAGTTTGTATGCAGCAGAGGTCGAAAATATCCCTCAACACTTTGAAAGTGTCCCAAAATAACCGTCCCTATTTAAGATATAAAATAGCCCACAAAACAGAACAGGTGGTTTATTTTTTGTAGATGTGTGCTCCTCTCAGTGGGAAAGGGTTATTTGCATATCTTTTTCCGTTGCTGTTGGACATGGACACTTATCGCTGGAAGAGGAAAAATAAGTGTTAGAGCGCGGCCGCCCACGAACGTTTACGCAGGGTACCGTAGAAGTGCGTAGAAACATACCAAACTTGCTGTTGATAGAGATAGAGAGAGATATAAGTCACGTCAACGTCATGGTCATGCGGTGGCAGGGTTGCGTGCTTTTAAATCCTTATTGATTTAAAATCCACTATCAATTAAGAAATATATTTGATTTGTGTTTTGGTTTGTTGACCAAATAACAAATAAAATTTATTTGTGATTTGATTTGTCAACCAAATAAGAAATAACAATTTTTTATTTGATTTGTAGAGCGAATCAATTTGATTTGTAATTTTTCAACTAAATAATACTTTTGTGATGCAACGCATATTCAAGTATCCTCCAACTTCCAGTTTTATGAAAATCTTCGTGATTTTTGGGACTGATTCGGGATTTTCGAGACTTCTTGAGGATTGTAGGAATCCTCGGGACTACTTCGGGATTTCGCGCTGTTTCGGGAATTTTGGACTATTTCGGGATATCCGAGACTACTTTAGGATTTCCGGGATCCTCGGAACTAATTCGGAATTTTCGAGAGTTCGTCGGGATTTTCGGAATCTTCGGGATTTTTGGAGTATTTCGGTATTTTTTATACTACTTCGGGATCCTCGGGACTAATCCGGGATTTTCAAGACTTCTTCAAGATTATCGGAATTTTCAGGAATACTTCGGGACTTTTTGGACTATTTCGGGATTTTCGAGACTACTTTGGGATTTTCGGAACTAATCCGTGATTTTCTAGGCTTCTTCGGGATTATAGCAGTCTTCGGGACCACTTCGGGATTTTTGGACTATTTCGGGATTTCTGGACTATGGAAATGAATTAAATCGATTCACGATTCTTTCTTAAATATCGAACATTCCTAGTTCCCAGGTTGAGTCTCTGTGACTATATCATTTTCTTTATAATTAGATACCTTTGTTTTAATCTTTCTTCCTTTACCTTCATCTTTACTCATCCTCATCTTTTTCTTAATATTTATCTTTATCATCTTTATGTTTATCATTTTCTACATCTACATATTCTTCTTCACCTTTGCGTTTATATTGGTACTAGCCGACCCGGCGAACTTCGTCCCGCCCAAAATTTTTATATATTTTATTGAAACTTTTTGGTCCAACATTTTCACCAATAATTCACGTTTACGATTTTCATTGGCACATTTGTCTGCTAAGAATAAGGTTTGGTGGTCATTTGCCGCTTTAAATAACCTAAGGAAAGTGTTATATCCGTGAAGAAGTTCTTAAAATTCTCCAGTTGTGCGGAATTCCATAGCACGGTTATTCGCAAAGCGAAATAAATTTTTTCCTCTTCACTCCCTGCCGGCAACAATGATCCGGTTCTATAGTGAATGTCCTAGAAGCTTTACAGTATAGTAGGTGGCAATTTCAAAATGAGGGCGAATCATTGTTCTACAGAAATGCAATATACATATACTTATTTTAGACGAAATACCTTAAAAGTTTGAACGTATAATAATATTGCAAAATCACATCCATTGGGCCAATTGCAACGCAGGAGCGTTCGATATACTCAGTGGTGCAACAGGTCGATTTAAACTGACCTTCACGGCCCCTTTTCTCACTTGGCTATTTTTAGTAATAGCTCGACTTCAGCACCACTTGGCAGCACGTTTTTGCAATAGTATTGCATACATATTTAAAACATTAGCCAAATCGGGTCATAAATAAGATTTTTAGTAATAACTCAACTACAGCGCCAACTGTCGGATTAAATTGTGAAACTAAACCATCCAGAGACCCACTCAAATACACAAAAAGTTTCGTTAAAATCCGTACAACCATCTAGGAGGATTTCACTCACAAACACACCTACAGAAGAATAAAAAAATTCATTCAAAGATAGCTAAAGGTCGGTACGTTTGTAGGCCTCACACCCCTTTTCAAATAGCCCAAATTTTCTCCATGAGTAGGGGCTTGATTTCAACTATATACATATCTCGATACGAAGTTCCAGTACTGTACCATGAATACTTTCAGAGATATGCAGTATAAAAATTCGATTTATATGGGAGGTGCCACGCCCCCCTTTCCAACAGCTGCCCTCTTTCTTCATGAGTATGCGATTGATTTCGTATATCTCCATACCAAGTTCCAGAACTCTACCAAGAACACTTCCAAAGATAGGCAGTATGAAAAATTCGGTTTGTATGGAAGATGCCACGCCCCCTTTTCCAATAGTTCCAATTTTTCTCAAAGAGTATGCGATTTATTTCGTACATCTCCATACAAAACTCTAGAACTCTACCAAAAAATTTCCAGAGATAAGCAGTATGAAAAATTCGGTTTTTATGGGAGATGTCACACCCCTTTTTACAACAGCTAAAATTTTACTCCAAGGGTATGCGATTGATTTCGTATATCTCCATACCAATTTCCAAAACTCTACCATGCACACTTTCAGAGATATGTAGCATGAGAAATTCGGTTTGTATGGGAAGTGCCACTCCCCCTTTACATATGGATTTTTTTTTGGCAGTTTCAAAAAAATCGGTTCAGCCGCTCTCGAGCCTTGCGAAAACTAACAAACGGCTTTCTAAATATATATTAGTTGAGATATATTATATATTATAATTATATTTTGACAGTATCCGTTGATTGGCGCAAAAAAATCTTGCCTAGTGCCGAGTTCGCCCCTTGATATGGTCGTTACGAAAGCTATTTATATTCGAAATTGCATGAAAATTGGAAAACAGGAATCTATAAGCTTATCCAGGCAAAAAGCTACCTACCTACCGAATTTTAAGCAAATCGGACCATAAATACGATTACTTCGAACAGATCGGTCCCTGGTCCACTTCTCGGACAAAATGGATCATATATGCTAATATATACTAAAAAGCTACCTACGTACCGAATTTTAAGCAAATCGGACCGTAGATACGATTTTTTCGAATAGATCAGTCCCTGGTCCACTTCTCGGAAAAATGGACCATATATCCTAATATATGCTAAAAAACTACTTACGTACCGAATTTTAAGCAAATCGGACCATAAATGCGATTTTTTGGAATAGATCGGTCCCTGGTCCACTTCTCGGAAAAAATTGATCATATATGCTAATACATGCTAAAAAGCTACCTGCGCACCGAATTTTAAGCAAATCGGACCGTAAAGCTAAAAAGCTACTTACGTACTAAATTTTAAGCAAATCGGATCATAAAAAGATTTTTTCGAATAGACCGGTCCCTGGTCCACCTACCCGAAAAAAAGTAAAATTTTTTAGCCTAAAACATGGTGGTTACCGAAAGCTATTTGTATACAAAATTTCATGAAAATCGGACCAGCCGTTCGCGAGATTACCTGTTACAAAAAAAAGGGACTTCTCTTTATATAATTAGTATAGATTGGGACTTTGGGATTTTCGGGACTAATCCGCGATTTTCCAGGCTTCTTCGGGATTATCGCAGTCTTCGGGACCACTTCGGGATTTTTGGACTATTTCGGAATTTCTGGACTATGGAAATGAATTAAATCGATTCATGATATCGATTCTTTCATAAATATCGAACATTCCTAGTTCCCAGGTTGAGTCTCTGTGACTATATCATTTTCTTTATAATTAGATACCTTTATTTTAATCTTTCTTCCTTTATCTTCATCTTTACTCATCCTCATCTTTTTCTTAATATTTATCTTTATCATCTTTATATTTATCATTTTCTACATCTACATATTCTTCTTCACCTCTGCCCTTATATTGGTAAAACTTTTAAATTTACCTTGATCTTAATTTTTGCATTTATCTTTACGCATCTTTGTTTTTGTTTTTATTTTTACCTTTGCCTTTATGCTTTTCTTTGTCATTAAAATAAATAGCTTATTTTCGGTGTATCACATTAAGAATGTGCACGCTCTCTTCTTTGTCATAAATGTTCGCACATCTAGTGTACGTATATGTCGTGTAAAGAAATGCCTAACGCTTTGCTTCCACTTATTACGCCCACTTGTATTTTTCAGTCCTACAATAACCCACAAATTAAGACACTTAAAAATAAAAGTCCCTGCCAAGGGAAATTTCAGCAGTTGATAAATAACCCACAACGGAAAACACAAAAAGATCGCAGGGTGATATGCCACGGTGAGAAACACTCTTTGCTTGAGAGATGAGTGTTTGTGTCAGTGGTAAACACCATACGAGACACTAGGTGACGGTTATTTTCGATCTCTGGTATGCAGTCGTCTCTGGCATACGCAGCAGGTGTCTGGCCCTGGGTTTGACTCTATGCCAGCCGTGAGCAGAAGAGTGCGGAGAAGGTGAAGCCCTAGAATCGAGCAACGTTTTATGGATTTCGCCGACCTAAACGGGGTTAGATCGCCGAAACAACAGCCCTTGGTCGGGTAAAACCCGAGTCATTCCGGTACGTAGAACCGGCTGTCGTGGGAATGTTCTTTGTTTGTTGTTAGTTGTTGTTGTGGTTTTTTTTGAGTAAGTAGCATTGTTGTTGGAAGCAGTAATATTGGCAAAAGAAAATGGTGGCGGTGTAGTTGGAATTTGTGACTTGTATGAGTTAAATTCTGGAGCATTCAGATGGAGGGGAGTGGTTTGGGGCGAGGTTGCAGATCACGCAAGATGGGGTATTGTTACAGCGCGTTGTGGTATGTACTAACAACTGACGATTCTTGCAGCGCATGGGATTAGGATAGTAGGGTCGGATATCCAGGGTTCGCCAGGCAACTTAATGCGACTAGGCAAAGCGTAATTATCAATAGTTAATAGTAAGGCGCCAGTAGACACTCGAGAGCCGTTGTTAAGTTTGGTAAATTTATGCACTGCAGTGTCGCCTTGTTCTTTTAGGCCAGACATGGGCGCTTTTGCCCGTACGGGCAAGCGAGCCCATTTCGCGGCCTAGATCAGGGTATAATCATGGGCAAACATGAAGGGGGCAACGGATCTTACTAATACATGTATACCAATGAGAGCCACTGCACACGCATTCTGGAGTAAAAAGGCCCACTCTCCCAAACTTACGCCACATACACTCCTCGTCATTTGAATAGCTCAACTTTTTAATCCTTAGTATTTACATGTTTAATTTTGTTTATTTAATATTCATTACATCCGATTTTAAAACTTTATACAGAGCTAAAAAAATTTCAACAAAGGGGTACAATAAAGTGCAAGTTTCAAGTGTCTGTAAAATAGCGGTGATTTTTGAAAATTTTTTTGGTGATGGTGCTGCGCATTTTCTCTCATACAAAGTATGCTCGACAAAATTTTTATGTGGAATAAAATGCGCAGCACCGTCAATAAAAAATAAAAAAATTTCAAAAATCAGGGCTAGATTAGAGTCTATTGAAACTTGCACTTTATTACACTATAGTTAAATGGGCTACAAAACTGCATATCCGGAATTTTTCTAAAAATATTATTAACTTATTCACTGCAGGTCATTAGGATGGCACAAGAACTGTTTCCAGCTCTCAAGAAAAACGAAAAAATCATATAAAGTGTTGCCCAAGAAATGGAAAAGAAATTTTCTTTTAAGTTTTAATTTGTAAACAAATTTAAAATTGCATTTTACAAAAAATGTATATTAAATAAACAAAAGGAAAATTGTAAATACTAAAGATTGAAAGGGTGTGCAATTCAAATGACGAGGAGTGTATATGAGCAGATGTGATCACTACCCCAAGTAAACGCGAGCTGAAAGTGTGATTGTGTTAGTGTGCCAATTACGTTTGAATGATTTTGCGTTCACTTTGTTACGCTCTCGCATGAATTCGCATATGATGCTTACGCTCTTTAAGCAGGCGCTCACTCTCTGTCCATGCGTGTATATGAGCAAATTTGACACGATATAACCAGTGTTGCCAAACATGGGCTTTTCCTACCAAAACTGGTAGGTTTTTTTTCCATTTGGTAGGTTGGTAGGCTAGATAGGAATAGCTATTTGCGAAAAATATAAAATATGTGTTTCCAAACATTTTAGAAATCTTGTTTACACGAATGTTTCATAGGTGCCTTCGTATAACGGCCTCCGTAAATATGTAAATATACATAACTGACTCGAAAGTACAAACGTATACCCTTCCTATTGCCAATATTTTACTATGTTTATGCTTCTTCTACTCGGTTATATTGAACTAGGGTAGAGCCAACAAGCATAAACGGTCAATTCAACTCGAGTTATAAAACCCAATGCAACCCTGGCTAACACTTCTAAAATCGTTTATGTACAAATTTCAACCCGTGTTAAGATTTCTACCGGTGTAGAAAAAATGTGTGTATTCTACCCGAGTAGACTTGCTAACTCAATTAAAAAAGATGTTTATGCATGTGGGTTGAATTTACCCGAGTAGAATATAACCGTGTAGAAAAGAAGCATACACATAGTATATGTAAGTATGTACAATATGAACATCCAAGGTATATACTTTATGTGCCTACAACATAGTTTCAATTGAACTCAACAGAAACTACATATCGCACACGTTCTTCAAAAGTGGCACAAATCAAAATTACACGTTCGTTAGAAAATACGAAAAACTATTTCGCAGCACATGCTAATCATGTTGGTAGTCTTCCTTGCCAATAGGTTTTTTTAACAAATTATAGGAAAAATTTGCTCCAGCTTTTGCTTAAAGGCAAATAAGAGCTCTGTGTATATTTTTAGTGCATAATTTGAAAAACTCCAAATTTTGAGTTGAGTCACTTCTGAAGATCGTGTGCGATATGTAGTATGTATATGTCCTGAAGACCAGTGTGCTGAAAAGGGTTTGTCAATAAACCCACTGAAGTCCACCATTGTCTGCTGGAGCGCCCTACTACTGTCCAATATGATTGGGAAGAAAGTTATCCTTCTACAAACCCTTCAAGGTCGGAATTCCTAAAAGAGACAGCTGTGAAGTGATAATAACTATGATTGACGAAGGGTCCCAAGTATGGTATACCGACGGATCAAAGATCGACTACGAGAGTAGTATGGCAGGCGTATCTGGAGGAAGATTCCAGGAAGAAGTCTTCGTAATCGAAGTCTGTGTAGAGGGCCCATTTGTCCAAAACAAATATTATGTTGGATATTCAGGCAGGTTAAAGGCCTTAAACTCTTTTAAAACGGCTTAGGCTTGTGGAAAGCTGTAAAACTCTTTTGAAAGACTTGGAAGCCCACAATAGCGTAACGCTGTGGTTGGTTCCAAGACATGAAGGGTTTGAAGGCAATGAAAGGGCTGATTGTCTCGCAAAGCATGGAGCCCAAATGCGCTTGCATGGTTCCTAGCCTTTTGGAGCTGGTGGAGCAAATCCCAGAGCCCACATATTATAAATAGCAGACTGATACACCTTGGGGAACGATTATCTTCATCCAAAATTTGAAACATGGCGCCCTCCAAAGCGCTTAAATTCTTAAATAGGGTTAAGCACAATAGATGTTCTTAGGTAACGAGGCGCGGGGCGGCGCGCGAACGCGGACCGCCGCAACGCCGGGCAGTTTCAAAATTGTATACTTACAAATCCGTCCATTTAACTTGCTCATGTATTACTTTTTGAAGTGGAACATCTTAGGCGGCGGTATCGCAAATATGGAGAGTGAAATTTTTAAAACTGAAAACGTTACATGAGTGAGAAGGACGATATAGGTAGTATAGGGAAGGGGAAAAAAGAAATAAAGCGACGCATTACGGGTACGAGTACCTACATATGTATATTAGACTGCATCACCAAAAAAGTTGCGGTTTTTCTGCCGGGATTACAAAATCTATTACATTTTAAGACGTTCTCCAAAATATTTGGGAAAAATATTAAGATTTAAGTGAGCTGGATCGATTTGAAAATACCTCCAAAAATGGAGTTTTTTATGAATAAAAATAGTTTCGTAAAGAACTTTTTGAAAAAAGTCCCCTCAGATCTCAAAACAGATAAAGCTTAAAAAATCTGCATAAAAATATTTAAAAATCTTTTCAACGGAATCGTAAAAATGAGATTTTTGATGCTGTTTTTTTTTACTTTTTTCAAAGATTGATTTACGAAAAACTTGAATAACTGGGCCAAAACTATTCTGATTTAGACTTATGGGATCTCAGTAGAACGGTATTTTCACACGGTTTTAATTTCTGTCCAAAAAAATCATTCTTGTCCTAATATTTTTTTTTTTTCAAATACCAACACATCTTAATTCAACTTTGAATAACGCTCGTTCATCCTACTTTTCTCTTTCATCTTTTGAATGAGTTTATTAGCAAAGAAATAAAAAGGGTGAGAAATACCTTTCCACCGACACCTCTTAAGTCTAAATCAGACCAGTTTAGGCTCAGTTATTCAAGTTTTTCTTATACCAATCTTTAGAAAAAGTTAAAAAACAGCATCAAAAATCTCATTACGATTCCGTTCAAATATTTTTTTAATTTTTTTTCAATATTTTTATGCAAATTTTTTAAGCTTAAACCGTTTTGTCATTTGAGGGGATTTTTTCAAAAAAAAATTTTTAAGAAACTATTGTTATTCATAAAAAACTCCATTTTTGGAGGTATTTTTAAATTGGTCCAGCTCACTTAAATCTTAATATTTTTTCGAAATATTTTGGTGGACGTCTTAAAATATAATAGATTTTATAATTCCAATGGAAAAATAGTACCGATTTTTTTTTGTATGGGGAGTGATGCAGTCTAATGTATATATGTATGTTTGAATGCACGTATGTATCTATACATATATAGATAGATATATATATGTATATATATATATATATATATATGTATGTATGAACGAACTCATTGCGCATTTCAGCTCTGCCGCTACCAAGCAATATACATATGTATAAATGATGCAAGCGTGCTTCGCGTAACTACATCCGTTCGTACATATGTACATAGGTTTGTATGGATATATTTATGATGAAGCAAACGGGCTTCGTTGATGTACTGATGGGCATATGTATGTACTTACCCTGCAAAAAATTGTGCGACTAATCTCTAAAGAGAATATTCCGAGATTACTCTCAATCGGGTACAACTGGGCATTAATTAGTCGCAACTAGTCTCATACGGGTACTAATGGAGGTCAATTAGTCTCGACACATCCCTTATGGGTATAATTGGAGATCCATTAGTCCCCAACTCATCTCTAACGGGTACTATTAACGATTTAATGATATGTACGCACTTAGTCAATGAAATTTCATGTGCGGCGTTGGCACATAGAGAGAGTATTCGGCTAACAAAACTGAGCACCCCAGTTCGAATCTCAGCTGGCACAAATTTTTATTTTTATTTTTTGAAAGTGACTAATCGCATTTTATACCCATTCGGGTATAAAGGTGAACAATTAGTCTCTTCATAGGACATGCTCGAACAAAAGCGAACAGTTCATTCCATATAAAGAGATTAAAAGTGGTATTAGACGCATGCTCCTTTGCGATTGCTCCCGGAGTCATCCCGGATTAGTCCAATTTTTTGCAGGGTATGGACAGCAATGTTTTCATGTATGTTGGTTGTATATATATTTGTATGTATGTACATATGTTTGTGTACATGTATATATGCACATATGTAGTACAAACGAAAACAAATCTTATAAGCTGCTCGTTGATATAAATGCGAACTGTACTGATTGTCAAAAATTATGTGTTTGTTGTACATTTGTTCATGTTTGTCATTGTACGTGTAATTTTCTAGAGTAGTTTTGTGCATCCCCTGCAAAAAATTGGACTAATCCGGGATGACTCCGGGAGCAATCGCAAAGGAGCATGCGACTAATACCACTTTTGATCTCTTTATATGGAATGAACTGTTCGCTTTTGTTCGAGCATGTCCTATGAAGAGACTAATTGTTCACCTTTATACCCCAATGGGTATAAAAACCGATTAGTCACTTTCAAAAAATAAAAAATAAAAATTTGTGCCAGCTGAGATTCGAACTGGGGTGCTCAGTTTTGTTAGGCGAATACTCTCTCTATGTGCCAACGCCGCACATGAAATTTCATTGACTAAGTGCGTACATATATAATTAAATCGTTAATAGTACCCGTTAGAGATGAGTTGGGGACTAATGGATCTCCAATTATACCCATAAGGGATGTGTCGAGACTAATTGACCTCCATTTGTACCCGTATGAGACTAGTTGCGACTAATTAATGCCCAGTTGTACCCGATTGAGAGTAATCTCGGAATACTCTCTTTAGAGATTAGTCGCACAATTTTTTGCAGGGTCCCTATCTCCTTGTATTAACTCGTCCTTCGTTGGTACACTCTGATGAGCATATGTGAGGATGATGGCAAGGCCAACTTATATAAGGTAGTGTTACAGGAGCAGTTGAAATTTTCACCCGATGTTTCTTAAAGAAAGCCATAAACGTAGCGACCGTTGGTTCAAATTGGTGTTGTTTTGCTCTAGATTGCACCGTTTGTGGGCCTGTTGAATGAATTATTTATTTATTTATTTAATTATTTAATCAAATAGAATAAAATCCTTACTGACTATAAAACAAGAGAGCTTATACACTACCTAAAATAATTAAGTAGGACAAAACGAACTGTTCCAAATGAGAGAGACGGATCATATTCAGAGAGCTCATTTATCTCAGAAAGGGTTCTGAACAAAGGCGAGAATTTTACATAGTTAGTTTTTGGAAATCCCAGGCAGAATAAAGAAACACGACGCAGTTTATGCGACGGAGCGTTTAATGCTAACTTATCCAAAAGATTAGGACAATCGACTGTGCCCTCCAATATTTTGGCCTCAAAAGAGGCTGCGAGGAAAGAACGCCTAGTATTTAACGAACTTAAATTAAGAAGTTGACAACGAGAAGTATACGGAGGTATAGGCTCAGAAAATTTTAGAGAACGCAAGGCAAGTTTAATAAAAACTTTTTGAATCTTCCCAATCCGGTTTATATAGACGGCCTGATAGGGACGCCAAATGAAAGACGCATACTCTAGCCTAGATCTCACTAACGTGACATAAAGAAGCTTCAGAGTATAGGGATCCTTAAACAACTGACCATTACGACGTACGAATGCTAGCATTGCATAAGCTTTGGAAATTACGTAAATAATATGGGTTGCGAAGGTTAATTTTGAGTCGAAGTAAACCCCTAAGTCTTTAACCTCTGCGACATAATTAAGCTCATGGCCCCCAATATTGTAATTGCTTTGAACGGTAAGAAGCTTTCTGGTGAAAGTGGAATAGGAACATTTACTAACATTTAAAGATAAGGAGTTGATAGAGCACAAAGAATGCAGGTTATTACCCAGCAAAAAACACGATTACCACAGAAACGGAAGTGGAAACGAGTTAGGCGATGGGAATCGCTTACCCTTTCGCTTCAAGAAGGCCTTATTTTAACATGGGCATGTCATTGGAGGTAAGCCCTTACCCGCAGCATTACCTTCAAACGAAGGGAGAACGCATGGATAAACAGAATCCAGAGAAGCGAAAAAAGAATGCCTTACAGAGAAACTAATGTAGAATGCCTAGATAAGTACATACTTATTTATATTAAATTGAAATCAGAAAATGTCTTAAAAGGTTAAAATTAATTAAAATTTTTATAAATCAGCGTACATATGTATGTATTTAGGTATTTAGATTTTCTTTAAAATCGGTATGTACATACATGCATATTTAATTAAGCTTAAAATTGTACTTCCTCACTCTTGTACGTCACTTTATTGACTGACTTCAACTTCGCTGCAAATTGAACAAAGCAAAACATGATTTTTATGCAAGACAAATTTCCACAGAAAGTAACGGTAGAAAAAGAATTTTTGGATATTCATTCCATTTTTCAGCTGACTACGATGCAGCATTCTACTTTGCGTTCCCCGAAATGAAGCAAAGAAGCGAAACAAATGAAATATTGTAGGACATTCTACTTTGCATTCCCCGAAATGAAGCAAAGAAGCGAAACTAATAAAATATTGTAGGACATTCTACTTTGCATTACCTGAAATGACGCAAAGAAGCGAAAAAAATAAAATATTGTAGGACATTCTACTTTACATTCCCGGAAATTAATCAAAGAAACGAATTAAAAAATAAATATTATAGGACATTCTACTTTGCATTCCCCGTAATGAAACGAAGAAGCGAGATAAATAAAATATTGTAGCACATTCTATTTTGCATTACTGGCAATGCCTAAAAGAAGCGAAAAAATTCGAAGGCATTATAACGCTATGCATTCTAGAACACGTTACCACTAAAAGCGATTACCGATTTTTTGCTGGGTAAGCTCAGCTTGCAGCAAAAAAGAGTCTTGTGAGCTTCTGATCACTGAGTAAACCTTTAGATCGTCATCATATAATAAATACTTAGAATACTGGAAGCATGATCCAATATCATTTATGAATAAGACAAATAAAAGAGGGCCCAAGATACTGCCTTGGGGAACACCCGACGTAGCTACAAAAGGAGTGGAGAGTATATTATCAAAAGCAACTGTACAACGCTTATCGGACAGATAGGAGTTAATCCATTCCAGGAAAGTTGAGTGAAAACCCAATCGCGATAACTTATTAATTAACTCTGCGCTTCTGTTTGACAACTGATTCCAAAACTTTTGGGACAGTGCCCAGCTTGGAAATTGGCATATAATTCGAAACGTCGTTCTTGTTCCCACTTTTGTAAATTGGTGTAATGAAATCATTTTTCCAGTCGTCAATAAAGTAACCAGACGAAAGAGATTTATTGAACAATATTTTTAATGGCTTAACAAGCGATGGGCAACGTTTGAGCATAGCACCTGAGAGGCCATCAGAATCCAATTGAAAAGAGTGCTTTATGGAACAGATGGCTACTTCTACGTCACTTTCAGAAATATGCAGTGCGCCTAAGTTAAGGGCAGAATCTGAAAGAGGGTAACGTTCAGAAGCCACATTAGAATCCGAGACATAATTGGAGGAGAAAAATTCTGCAAATAGATTGGCTACCTCAGCAGGTGTGTTAGCCTCCTTGTCATTCAAAAAGACTGAGGACGGCACACTCGACTTGGCGTTCTTAGATTTTACAAACCTCCAAAATGCTTTAGGGTTGTTTTTAATGTCTGCTTCACTTTTGCTAATAAACTTATTATAGAGAATCTTGTCCAAGGAATTAAAGTTCCTAAGGCAGTACTGATAACTGACGAACACAGATTGGTACCTAGTTGCCCTAAATCTTTTAAAAAGCCTATTTTTACGATTTTTGAGTCGCTTTAGATCCTTGTTGTGCCATGGTAACTTTATGTCTTGGTTGTATGAAAGATAAACAAATTTGGATTTTCTGGCAAGTTGTGCAACTTATCGCTACATTAATGGC
>NW_023462001.1:0-21705 GCF_013731165.1 Rhagoletis pomonella
ACCACTAATGTGCGTATACATATATAAGTGCGTGATAATTATTAAAAGTTACTTAATTTACTAAAAATACATCATAAATATAAAAAATATGTTTACATTTCATTGTGCGGGGTTTTATTGTAACTATTTTGCCGAAGTGTCTACATAAATATAGTGTTTATTCTGTGAAATAGCGCCGAGAGGTTAGTTCAATTTACAAACTTTAACAACAAATAACTTAAAAACTATAAGCCTCCTGCGGCTAAAAGTATATATATTTGCAATCAGGAGAACTCCCTCTACCCCCCCATAGCCACATTTTTTTTGTACGCGGGGAATGCCAAACTAAAATTTTCCCTACGCAGGTGTTCTTATGTGTATGTAATATATTTTTAGATAGTTTAAATTATTTTGACGCATACAGCGTTGTAAAATAAAAATACGAACGTCATACTACCATACCGGTTGGTCATTGCATAATCGCTTGTTTTTCTTAGCTATACGTTAAGGCGTTCTGGGGCATATATGTATGTACATACATACATACATATGTAAAATCGCACGCGGCGGCCTATCATGGAATATACACGTTCGAGTTGCTATCCAACAATTTTACTCAATTATTGACAACACAAAGGAAAAATACTTGCGTTATCGTATGCGTTTCACCTATTTTGGAAACTTGACTCCATGGGACTCGGTGAGTGGTAAAGTTTAGTGTTTCTGATTATTATTATTATTATTTTTAAATGAGAGTAGATTTTACTCCCACGTATTTGGGCTGAAAGCTAAAGAATGTAGGTTTATATCATTCTAAACGAATGATATGTAGTGCGAACAACCCGATTTCAGAAAAGGCGTCACAATCGTATTTCACCTTGTTAAAGGAATGTTGCGCCAGTTGCGTGAATGCGTGACCTTAAAAGTTTTTCACAGCCGAGTTTGCTAAATATTATATGATTTTATCGTTAACGTTACAGTGGGAACTCGATAAAAATATAGAAAAATTATACCATCCGAGTGATAGTAAAGTTGAATGTTCAAATTCCTTATTGACGTCAAAATGTATATTCGCCACATTTCCAGTGCAATGGACGGTGAATACTGGGAAGGCGTTTAGAAAAGACAATGATAGTAGAGTAAAAACGGCTGCCTATCTACCTATGTTTTCACTGCCCTGAATGGACTGTATGCACATATGTACATATGTGTGCATATGCCCTGACGGAGATGAAAAAAAAACATATGTGTATTTTAAAGTAGTATAAAAATTGCGCTTTTCTCAATACTAATTATCTCGAAACTAATTTATGTTTTTTGCAACGAACTGATTTATTTAATATGGCGGTTCTGCTCTTATGTGTGTAGATGTAGTGGACTGTATATAATTTTGCGGGCGTTGGTAGTGGAATATTCTAGGTTTTAGAGAAGTGGAATTGATTATTTTTAGTAGGGCCTTGTAACTTGTTTACTTTAAAGTTGGACTTATTCTGAAGTGTAACTTCAGTCCCTCCCCCACCTAAAGAATTGGAATATACGATTCGCCGTAGTTTTGGCGTTTGTATGCGCAAGTTTTCCCTTTCTTGGGAGTTTTGTTTTTTAGGTCACCTTCTCTGGGTATGAACCGCTTATTTAATGATGCACGTTTGGAGGTTGGGGACATCGGTTCCATGTGGCCAGTTAATATCCAGCCAAACACCGTTTCTTGGGCAAGTAGTGTCCCTGACACGTTCCTTTTAATACCATTTAATATTATCTAGGCTTAAATGTCGCCGCCCAGGATAAGATCAACTTGTTTATTTTTGAAAAAGTTCTTGTCCGCTAATATAAGGCCCGGAAAAGCTTGTCTAGTTTTAGCGTTGACGTCACAATTCGGTAAAATACCGGTAAGCTGTGGCAAAACTAGAGCATTGGTATTTATATTGATGGAGGAGTCAATAGAGGACCGTAATTGAATAGTGCACGTTTCTTTAACTTTCGCAGAAATAGTGTTGTTTATGCCTGTTACTTGAGCACGTATTCTCTTTGAAGGCATGTTTAATTTTTTTGTTTAAGGCTTTCTGTAATAAAAGAGGCTTCTGATACGGAGTCTATTAGTGCTCGGGCCGAAAAGTTCTATTCTGGAAAAATATATTAACACGCGCTGTACCTAATAAAACCCCTTTTCTTGTGTTAGCGAAACAAGATTGGACGTTATTTACCGCCTTTCAAGAGTCGAGTCTTGCCTGGGATTGGGCGGAAGTTGATGCAATGTCATCCGCGGGAAACGAGTTAGTTGCTTTTGGTGGAACTGCCTGGATATGGAGGAGCGTATGATGCCTCAAGTGACAGGTCCTACAATAAAAACGGCTACTGCACCTTGACACCGTGTGACCAGAGGATAAACAGTTCAAGCAACTGTTACTATTCTTTATGAAGGTGATTCTATCACCTGTTGCTAGGTTGAGAAACTTTTGGCAACTCGACAGCTTGTGCTCATTGCCGTTACAAAATTTGCACATTGACTTGGCTACACTAGCTTGAGAAGACTTAAGTCCCTTTTGGTGGGTTTCAATGTGGTTATTATTGTGCGGCCTTAAAGTTGGGTTAGGTTTAATTCCTTTAATATCTGAAACAGTTTCTAGTGTTTGAAATCGTAGTGAGAGAAATTTATCCATATCTTTCCACTTAGATATTTCATATTTGTTTTTAATCGTTTGCTCCCACAACGTTAAGGTAGTTTCGGGTAACTTCGTTGAGCACAGATATGTAATAATTGCATCCCAGTTTGAGATGTCAATTTGATGGCATTGTAAGGAAGAGATGCAATTATTAATATCTCGCTGCAATTTTTTAATAGAGTTTCCGCACTCATTCTCTACTGCCTCTAGATTAAACCGAATCTTTAGTTGAGCGTTTACTAGGATACGTTTATTTTCGTACCTATCATTCAAATTCTTTCATGCAGTTTGAAAGCCATCGTTAGTTAAGTGACATTTACTCACAATCTCTCTGGCCTCCCCCTCAGTTTTTTGGTTCAGGTGGTGAAGCGCTTATTGCGTATATATATAGCCGTAAACATATCTCGGAAAGTCGGCTAAGAGAGATAGTCGCCTTTGAATACGTCCTCTACATCATTGTCATTCTTTACTAACTTTGCATGGAGTTCTGCCATGTTAGACATGCAGCGCAGGTATACAGCATACGAACTTTTGTACTTAGGTTTCACAGTGGCGCCTCCTGTGGCGTCTAACCTATCGGAGTGTACTAGTTCCTCATACGCTGTCTTTACCTTCCTCCATATGGCTTTAAGTTCATCTTGCTGAATAGCAAGAGTGTACTTAGTGTGATCAGTTTGGGCCGTGTCATTGTAGTCGGCCTCAAACCCGGTCACAGCGTCTGCCAAGCGAATAAATTTATCCATGTTTTATGGGATGATTATGTAAAAAAACTAAGAGAGGTATGTGAATGACACCTTTTTACAAAGCTCTATGCGAATCCAAATAAAACCCAGCACGAAAAAAAAAGCGAAGGCCGATACAATGTGTAAATAAATTGAATCTGTGCTTTGCAAATGTAAAAAGTGTTTGAACTGAGCACTTTAATAGCAAATATGTGCCGAAGCTTAATTTGAGTCAATAGTTACACTAACAAACCGTAGTGAGTGCACTTGTGTACTTAAATATGTTCACGATTTCCTTATTTGAACAAGCAAATATATTAAGTTAATGGACTGAATCCACAAAATCACTCGCGCCTTTTTTTTTGTATTTGTCCGCAATATCGGCTTTGAGCACTCACAAATCGACGTATATGTACTTATGTATGTATGTGCAAAAGAAGCACAGAAATGTTAACCACGTACCTTTGCAAAGCTTTGTGATTTCAGAACAGTATCTTAGGTGATGATCAACAGTGTTTTGTTGTCTTTTCGGGATGTAGTGGCTAGTGCTCCATTTGTTGCAAAGTCCTATGATTGTGGTTGCTGGAAACGATTGTGAAAACGATTTGTGTGGCTCTTGTGGTGTGTGATACATATATAGTAGGCCGGGTCGATTTGTGGGGAGGCAAAAAAATCGCCCATTGCTCTGTGAAAATCATATTCTAGGGATCAAAATAAGAAACTTTGCCGAAGGAACCATACCTCTAAAACGAATTCTGATGTCCCCCAATTTAGGTCGAACTTTTGGGTAGGGGCAAATTTTGAAAAATCCCACTTTGACCCATTTAGAGTGCTCCAATCGACTCCAAATGTATGACCGACCCCCACTAAATTTGGAGGCCCGACCCACCGATGCCAGTGGCACACCCCCTGGAGCCCCCCTGGGGGTTCACCATACAAACATTTCAAAAAATCGCCGGTTTTGCACTTTACATGAAAAAATCAGCGAAGTGCCTATGTTTTTTCTTTTTGGAGTTTATTTTTCTCTTTAGAAATTTATTTAGTCAGAACATATGTAAATGAAAAAATGAATTTAACTTAGTAATAGAAAAGAAATTAAAAAAATTATTAGAAACTAGCGTTTTTACAACCCTTTTAAAACCAAGGCATCACTGTGATGCATTTGCATGTCGTAAACATAGTTGTGTGGGTTTTTTATTCAACCGTTTTAAAAAATGAAGGTATCACTGTGACACAATTGCAAATCGGAAAATTGCTTGTGTGCGTTTTTTAAGACACAGCTGCATGTCGTAAACTTACTTGTGTAGTTTTTTTATAGCACCTACTTAAGAAATGAAGGTTGTTTTTACAACCCTTTTTGTGGGTATTTGAAGGCACCTTCTTAAGAAATGCGCGTGTTTTGCAACCATTTTAACAATTAAGGTATCACTGGAATGCACCGCAACCCTTTTAAACAATGAAGGTATCACTGTGACACAATTGCAGATCGTAAAATTGCTTGTGTTGTTTTTTTTAAGCCACCACAAGACACAACAGGTAGAATTGAAATTACCATTTCATTCTTATTACCTCGTCTCGTAGACCATATATAACGCAACAGTTTTTGTGAATGCATTAAGTCGTTGTGAAGAACTCAAAGTGTGAAGTGCTAATTTCAGATAAAAAAATATTTAAAAAGAAATAATAAGTGAAGTGACCATTCCAAATCAAAAAGTTTACAATGAATCCACCATCCTCTACACCGCAAGATGAAGCAACTACATCAACAACTATCGAAAACCCAATGAGTCATATACCCAAGCATGACGTTACTGTTTTTGGTGTGTCTACTGATTTAACTGATCTTAATTTACCAACCCATCTGGATATCTTGAGATATTATTTTTACTTAAGCGAACGTGCTAAAACAGAACAAAAAAAGTTTTCCCATAAATCATTCACTATTAAAGTACAAGATAAGTTGATTGGAATTTGGGAAAAAACTTGGTATGGAAATAATGCTGAAAAAAAGTGTATTTAATAAATTGAATAAATTGCTTGACAAGTATCAAGAGCAAATCAAGAGAAGAAACAACACCCAACAATTTACAGAGTATGTAAAATCTCTGGAAACAATTTTTTACATTGGAACATGTAAATGCGATTTGAAGGCAGCTCCATGTGCATGCGGCTGGGTTCCCGAACGCCTCAAAGAGTTCATGCACGATCAACATAATCAGAGAAGACTAACAATGGATGCATTTGTGATGGAAACTGAAGAGCAAGGAGCAACGTCTATGTCATCAATGCCAACATACCAAGATCCCGATGATTCAACATACGCACCGACACCGGTTCAAGAAGATATGGATAGAAGCACAAGTTCACAATACACAGAGAGATACGATTGTTTTAACTTTGCCTTGGTATGTGACAGATTTGGTGTGTCTGACAGAGTAGCATCAGCATTGGGAACCGCTCTTTAGCAAGATTTTAAAATTAAAGATAAGCATGGGAAACCTCTCATCATGGATAAATCGAAAGTTCGCAGAGAAAAAGAGAAATGCAGACAAGAAGTGCTTCGCAAACGGTTAGATGATACCAATTTGTTAGCGTTTTCATTTTGATGGCAGAAAAGATGATACTTTAACGATAGATAAAATTGATGAGAAGTATCATACTAGGATGGTAAAAGAACCTCATCTTGTTATTTTGAGAGAACCCAATTCTGAATTGATTGGTTACGTAAGACTGGAACATGAAACCGCTGAATACAAAACAACCAAATTAAATGGTTTTTTCAACGATAAAAATATATCACTGGATGCATTAATTGGAATATGCACTGACGGTGAGCCAACAAACACTGGCCCACACGGTGGAATTATACGACGATTCGAATTGCTGTTAAAAAGACCATTGCATTGGTTCGTTTGCCTTCTACACTTCAACTAACTTCCGTTTCGGCATTTGTTTGAAGCTTTGGATAAATCCACCAGCACTGGACCAAGATCGGCAACCGGAAAACTGAGCCGTCAAATCGAAACATGTGAAACTCTTCCGGTAAGTTATTGCTATCACTCATTTATTATAATTGTCAACCATTTTTAATTATTTTATTATTATATATTTTCAGGTGGTGGACGGCTTCCAGAAAATTGAGTTGCAAAATATGCCCCCTGCTCCAGAAAAAATTGAATTTTCCACCGATTCGAAGTACTTATACGACATGGCCCATGCAATTTCTAGCGGCGTGGTTCCGGTGGATCTGGCTAACATCAAACCAGGGAAAATTGTACATTCTCGGTGGCTCACCAAGGCCGCTAGATTATTGCGATTATATGTGACAACGGAAAATCCAGATGCAAATTTAAGAATTCTGGTTGAATTTATAATTAAATGTTATGTGCCAATGTACTTCAACATCAAGGATTACAGCTCTGTCGTGTACGGCAGTGCATTATTTTTCAAGTTCATTGGTTGGTCACGATTTCTAGAACCTCGTTTACGCAAAATTGTCAATAAAGTAATTAAAGATAATTCATATTATGCGCATTCGGAAAATATCTTGTTATCAATGTTGTTTGATGATAGCAAAGAAAAGCGCGACTGTGCCATCAAGAAAATTCTACGCTATCGAACCGATGTTGACGAGCCAATGGAACTTAGAGTTTATAAAAAACCAGATATAAACTTTAATTGCACAAGTTATACGGAAATGATCAATTTGAATGATATAAATATCGTATTTGAACCACCATTCACGCGAAGCATTCCGTACGATACATTGAAAGAATATTTAAATCAAGATGATCCACCGTTTAATGATCCAAAAATTCCATCACACATACAAGGAACGGAACGACATGTTCAATTGCTAGCTAGCGTTTCCAAACGGGTTATGCCGGAAAATGTAGAGGCTGTTATGGCGACGACATTAGAGAGCCGTGCGAAATTGCCCAGACTTGAAAATAAAAAAGACTTCAAACAATAATTTTTTTTAGTTTCTTTTCTATAACTCACTTAAATTAATTTTTTCATTTACATATGTTCTGACTAAATAAATTTCTTAAGAGAAAAAAATAGATATTATTATAAATAAATAATAAATATTATTATAAATAAATAAATAAAAATAAAGAAAAAACATAGCCATTTAGCTGATTATTTCATGTAAAGGCCAAAAATGGTGATTTTTTGAAATGATTGTATGGGGAACCCCCCAGGGAAGTTCCAGGGGGTGTGCCACTGGCATGGGTGGATCGGCCATCCAAAGTTAGTGGGGGTCGGTCATACATTTGGACTCAATTGGAGCACTCTAAATGGGTCAAAGTGGGATTTTTTAAAATTTGCCCCTACCCAAAAGTTCGACCCAAATTGGGGGACATCAGAATTCGTTTTAGAGGTATGGTTCCTTCGGCAAAGTTTCTTATTTTGATCCCTAGAATACGATTTTCACAGAGCAATGAGCGATTTTTAAATCGACCCGCAACTCCAGCAGGGCATCCAAGTTTAATTTAATGGAAAGAAAAAAAGACAAGTTTGTTTAAATTAATAATATGCTTGCTAAGTCTTTATTGAAAGTGTTTGGTTTGCGGAGAATAGTTTACAATATTACCTTGTGGTGTGTGATGAAGGGTGGTGGCTGAAAGACGTCCGTGCATGATAGTGACAAAAATGGAATGAATTGCGCTATATTTTACTCGTTTAGCCGAACCCTCAACCAGCGAATTATATTGAGGGGAAATTCGGCTTATTAGTTACATTTATTGGCGGGAAAATAGTACTGCAGCGCTGTATATGTGCATAATCGCTTACATAAGTATACATATATATATATATATATATGCGGGTGCACTTACACAATAGGATGGTTCACCCTTTCAAAGTTTGGTTTAGGCTAGTGGCCTAAACAAATGATATATTTCATATAATGTTTGATAATTGATGTTATTACAACAAAAATATCAATCGTTTTATGGGAATATCGTCGGGTCGTTACGTACAGGTTGCGATGATATGATGGAGGTTAAATTATTTAAAAAGAAGCTGACGTTTTTTTTGTCGAGTGTTGCTAGTTGTCTCGAAAATAACTTTCAGTTTAATAACAACAAAATTGAATATTCGAATGGCTTTTGCCCATAATTTACCATTCTTATTTAACAATTTACTGACATTGTAAAAGAGTTTTGCATACAAGGCATAGAGTTACATACTTTTTTTTAGCGAATTCTTAGTCTTCCAAAGTTTTTGCGTAGTTGGAAAAGTTAGTTTAAGCCATGAGGAAATATTGACGAAGTCCTTAAATAGTGGTACTTTTCCAGAGTTTAAAATTTTTTATATATTTTTTTCAATACCACACTCAAAGGCAGCAACTGAGAGGATCTCAAGTACAAAGGTTGCTTCCTGGCGCAAAGAGAGAAAACGACTTCTAATAAAAATTTTTAAAGTGAACTTCATATTAAAAGTAATTTTAAAATGAAATGTATAGAATTCTTTGACTATTTAAACACTGAAGATGGAAATGGTCTCATTATTGCTATTCAAAAATGTCATAAATATAAAATAATTTACACTCATGTCAAAATGAATAACACTTTTATTTTTTATGAACTATATTTTATAAATGGTAAGCAGTACGCGCTTTCACTCACCAGCACCTGGGTTCAAGCCCTGGTCAAAGCAACATCGCAAAAAATTTAGAAAAAAGGTTTTTCTTAACAGCGGTCGTCCCTCGGCAGGCAATGGCAAACCTCCGAGTGTATTTCTGCCATGAAAAACAGCTTCTCATAAAAATACAATCGCCGTTCGGAGTCGGCGTAAAACTGTAGGTCCCTCCGCTTTGTGTGAAAATATCAAGGCGCACGCCACAAGTTGGAGGAGAAGCTCGGCCAAACACTAACATATGTGTAAGCGCCAATCTATTATTATTATTATTATATTTTATTAATATACCAAAATATTGTTAAAAACAACTACTCTGGCGTTTTAAAGCATTATCTGATACTTACATTCATAATTTTGCCTTCAATAAACATGTACAGAAAAGTACTGATTTCTTAGCATGAAAAAGTCTAACGTACTGATTTCGCGCATACAAATTCTGGCAACCCTAAAGTCGTGCATAGAAAGAGTTATAAAAACTCAGCGCGATTAATTATTCTAAAATTTAATGGGCTACAGAACTGTATATTTATAAACTCTGATTTAATATATTGAAGGTTTTATAAAAGTTTCTGGAATTCTACAAAATTTCTAACACAGTTAGAAATGTAGTGACTTTCGTCAAAAGTAGGTAAACGTGGAAACAATAACCAAACGATAAGCCAAACAGACATATGACCGTTCTGGGGTCATAAACCCTTTAACGTTCATTCTTTTATTGCATTTCATTGCAGCATATGCGATGACATATGATCACAAGACAAACCCAAGTGGAAGGTCCAAAAGCAATTGAAACCAAAATAGTTTGACACATTTACCAAATGTGTTAGTCATCGATTGGATATTGTTTTCAACGCTATATAAGTAGAAGTAAGTTCATAAGTAGTTTAGTTACTGAAAATCATTCAATAAACACTGTTGATTTTAAAACCTAATAAAACATAAACACTTTTCATTTTAATAAATCTAACTTGCTCTTTGGCACTCACCCATAGTGACAAGACAAGATTAGATTGGATAGGCGGCTTTCTTGAGAGCTCTGTCCACAGCACAATCTATATAAGGCTAATCACTTGATGGCAAAGTAAGGCCATCTATTTCATGGCGATCCTGCCCATACGTATCAGGAAAATAGGTGACACTTCAGCACCAACTCCACAACCCAGGCCGATAACCGTAGAGGAGTATAAGAGACGCCAGGCCCGTGCACAGGAAGAAAAACTAACGAGGATACCTGTGCTACCAAAACAAAAACACAAGCGTGCCGGCAAGGTGGTTGCACTGAGGAAGAAGCTGGTGGTACTCCACGCCAAGGTCTCCCAAACAGAAGAAGCAGTTAATCCTCCGCCATGGGACGTGGTCCAAGATTGGCAAAACCAAATAACGAGTATTAAGGCAGAACTCAAAAAAAAAAAAAATTGTAAAATTGTAAATAAAAAAACACAAGAATGTACACTCACACACACAAATAAAACTTAAAATGAAATAATAAAAATTAAGCATTAAGTTTGGCTGACTTCCGAAACGTATCAACACAATGTTTGGATAGTGTTATACTGCGGTATTCAAACTGTTTGTATATGCAGAGTTGCGACACATTGCAACCATATACATTGCACATTTTAAATATTCAATATAGCAATGAAAAATGTTTCTGTATTTTCCATTTTTAAAAAACCGATGGCAACAAACAACAAACGTAGCATCAACTTTGTTTCTGATGCGCTGATTGCTCTAGCGATGCGTTTCGATAACTATTCGGTTGCGTTTTGGAAAAGTATACATTGTCAATATTTTGTAGTTCGGCGTTATGGAACATTATGCTTTGTACGTATGCAAAGCAATTGGCGTTTTGGAAGTCAGCCTTTTATCATATTTTGCATATCCCTTGAAAGTTGTATTAAACAACAAAATAAATGTTATAACAAAGACATTAATTAAAAACATTAAACTAAGGCAAAAAAAAAAAATTTGAACTAAGAAAATATCATGAACTATGATTAGTCTATGACTATCTTGAAAAAATGTATACATAATGTCTTGGTGGAAGAAAGCATTTAGTGCAATACTAATAGCCGTGTCTGGTTACGGTTGGAAAAGACAGACAAGGTGAAAAAATAGAAAAGTTAGCCGAAAAAATTAACCAGCATAATGAACCAATTTTAAACCACAACGAATCAGGAATGAATATTACACACATTATTATTATTATTGTCATGTTGTTAACAATCACAGTTCTGTACTCATTAATAAAAAGTTATTTTAAATACAACCACAATAAAATAACGGCTACAACGCCAAGGATTTAAAAAAAAAATAGTAAACTTTATGTCCATTTTGCAAAACCCATATATGACAAGTCCTGTCACGTGGAGGGACATAACAGATAAACTCAGAAGCATTAAGGCAGAATTTGATAGATCGTACAAATGCCTGAATAGGACACCAGTACCCTCCAACCACACTCAAATAAAACATTTAAGAACACTGGTTTATCAGCATAAAACGATCACAGGCCTCAGCAAGACAGTCTACCCGGTCCTAAGCACCAATCACCAGGAAGAATTCATACAATTTTTTTCCTCAATCAAAACAAAACTGGAAGCAATTTTCAAACATTTAGAATATAGGGACAAAGTAACGGAAGAGATAAACAAATTCCTAATAATCAAGTTCCAAGATACAGGGGGAGAAACATCAGACGAAGAGGCAGGAAAAACTAACACAATGACCACTACAACTCCTGTAGAATTTATAAATTTGGCTACAAAGCTGTTGCCAGAGTTTGATGGCAAAGCTGAAAATTTGACCAAATTCATTAATGCACTCGACATACTAGATTCGATCAAAGGAGATAACGGAAGCATTGCAATTTCATTAATCAAAACCAAACTCAACCAAACAGCGAGCAGGTTATTGACGAATGACGCAACAATCGGGTCAATAAAAAGCACACTGACCGCTAACGTGAAACACGAGTCCTCACAAAGTATTGCAGTGAAATTGTTGGCCATGAAACAACACAACAAGTCTGACGGCGATTTCGCCAAAGAAATTGAATCCCTTGCACAACAACTACAGCTTGCTTACATCTCCGATGGAATGTCGTCAGCGTTGGCAAGAAACTATTCAGCACATTCGGCAGCAAAAGCGATAAGAACCAATGCAAGGTCTGATGAAGTAAAAATGTTAATGGGGGCAGGGCAGTTCTCAACAGTTAGTGACGCAGTCACCAAATTCATTGAGTTAGGGGCCCAAAAGCTCAGGCACCCTTCAGGTAAACTATGTAAATAATTCATACAGCGGGAACAATTCTAACAGGAGAAATAATTCATTTAGAGGAAATAATTCTTACAGAGGTAATAGAAACTATAGAAACCATTACCGAAATAATCGGGGTAGAAACCACAGTAACTATAATAACAGCAACGGCAACCCAAACAGAAACAACGATAACAATAATAGCTATAGGGCCGTAATAACCATAACAGGAATGTACGCTACACGGAAGCATCGGAAAACACAGAGCACCCCCTGAGTGCCCAACTGGTGAGTGCGCAAAATTAAACACTGCGAACTTATTAAACATCAATTTGTCATTTAGTAACTTCGTCACCGTAAATTCCTCGCTAAATGACTACGAGTCCACCTTTTTAATAGACACAGGCTCGGAAATTAGTATTTACAAAACATCGGCAAATGATCAAATTCAAATAAATACAAATCATATCTACAATTTAAAAGGCATAGGAAATGGTTCCATAAAAACCTTAGGTGCCACTACAGCTACACTTTATATAAATAACTCAGAAATCATTCACAACTTCCAAATAGTAGACGAAAATTTTTCAATCCCTTGCGATGGTATTATAGGGTTAGACTTCATAAATCAATTCAATTGTCTATTAGATTACACGTATAATGACCAAGTCTATTGATAATACGACCTAACTCTCTGAAAAGTCACTTGGAGCTAGAAATTTTAGAATCACCCACAAAGGGAATACTTAGTTTACCGGAAAGAGCGGAAGTTTTTAGGAAGATCCACATAGTTGCAACCGCAGAAAATATGCTAATCCCAAACCAAGAGTTAGAAGAAGGCATAATAATAGCAAATACAATAGTTAACACGAGGAATCCATATGTCAGAATAATAAATACAACAGATAATAATGTTTTTCTTAAACAAAATAAGATCAGAACAGAACCTTGGATGACTACAAGGTGGTTAACATCAGCAAAACAAACGATACTGAAGAGAGAGAGAACACTATATTAAATAAACTAACCCAAAACTGTCCTTTATACCACCGCGATAAATTACTAAAATTATGCTCAGACTATACAGATGTATTTGCTTTAGAGACTGATCCCTGCACTGTCAACAATTTTTATAAACAAAAATTGCGTTTAAAAGACGAAACACCGGTCTACATTAAAAACTATAGATTGCCTCATAATCATAAACCCGAAATCAGAAAACATATAGACAAATTAATTAAAGATGACATAGTTGAACATTCGGTATCAGAATATAATAGCCCAATTCTTCTTGTACCCAAAAAATCCTTACCAAATTCCTCAGAGAAAAAATGGAGATTAGTAATAGACTATAGACAGGTCAAAAAAAATTAGCGTCAGACAAATACCCACTACCTAGAATCGATGATATTCTCGATCAATTTGGTCGTGCCAAATATTTTTCCTGTCTGGATTTAATCTCTGGCTTTCATCAAATAGAATTAGAGGAGAATTCAAGAAACATAACGTCTTTCTCATCCGATCAAGGATCATTTAGATTCAAGCGATTACCATTTGGATTAAAAATTGCACCCAACTCATTCCAACGAATGATGAATATTGCATTTTCCGGCCTTAAGCCGAATAAAACCTTCCTTTATATGGATGACTTAATAGTTGTAGGCTGCTCGGAAAATCACATGCTCAAGAATTTAAAATCAGTTTTTGATGTTTGTAGAGCCACAAATCTTAAACTTCACCCAGATAAATGCAAATGCTTTGACTCCCAAGTAACATTTCTGGGACACAAATGCACAGATCAAGGAATCTTGCCAGACGAATCAAAATTCGACAAAATTCTTACCTACCCAAAACCAACAAATGTTGATGAATGCAAAAGATTTGTAGCATTCATTAATTACTATAGAAGATTCATACCGAATTTTTCTATTCAAGCAACACATATTACCAAATTAACGAGAAAGAAAACTCCATTCATCTGGACAACCGATTGTGATAATGCATTTGAATACCTCAAAAATTCTTTATTATCACCTAACATACTTCAATATCCCGATTTTGAAAAACCTTTCTGTATAACCACCGATGCAAGCAAAATATCTTGTGGTGCCGTATTGAGTCAGGATTATAATGGTGCCTTCGCGTCAAAAACATTCACTAAAGGGGAAGCCAACAAGTCAGTTATAGAGCAAGAACTTACGGCAATCCATTGGGCCATACATTTTTTCAAGCCGTACATTTATGGTACTAAATTTTTAATAAAAAGTGATCACAAGCCGCTAACATACCTCTTTGCACTAAAGAATCCTTCCTCCAAATTAACAAGAATAAGGCTCGACCTCGAGGAATTCGATTTTGAAATTGAATATATTAAAGGTAAGGACAATTGCGGCGCGGATGCTCTAACTCGCATTGATTTTGGGCAAATTAAGCGACTCAAAGAAGAAAACTCTGCCATAATACAAGTAATCACAAGGTCCAAATCCAAGGATACACCCCCTAACACCAAAACCACGGAAAAAGAAAAAGACAACATACAACACGTATACAATACTATTACAAATCATGAAGTGAAAAAATTACCTCGCCTAACACTTAGGTGCACAACTAATGGAAAATTAAAAGAATCCTCGAAATTATTATTTCTCCATGGAAAGAAAGAAATATTTAAATATGATGCTAAAGATATTATTGCTTATGAGAAAATTGCGCTAGAGCAATTCTTTCTCAAACTTGAAAAAGCAGTTGGTAATAATAACTTTACAGGCATAAAGATAGCTATCAATGACAATTTGTTTAAACATATAGATATAGAGGAATTCAAAAATGCAGGCAATAAAACTTTAAAGAAGGTAATAATTGGAATAACACCACAAATAACCAAAATAACTTCACAAACGCAAAAAGTAGAAATTCTGAAAAAATATCATGATGACCCTGTATTTGGAGGCCACCCAGGTGTCACACGATTGTTATCAAAAATTAGACGACAGTATACATGGAAAAACATGGCTTCAGACGTGAAGTCTTATGTTAAAAATTGTGAAAGCTGTAATAAAAACAAATCTGGTAAAAATAAAATAGAACCTTTAGTCATAACAGACACCAGCAACCGCTTTTGACATCGTTCAAATCGATACTGTAGGCCCTCTTCCCAGATCATTCAACGGGAACGAATACGCCCTTACAATAATTTGCGATTTATCAAAGTTTCTCATAACTGTAGCAATACCTAGCAAAGCAGCTAATATAGTAGCCAAAGCTATAGTAGAAAACTGCATTTTAGTTCACGGACCCATTAAACGCATACTAACAGATATGGGTACCGAATACAAGAATCAACTTTTCGAAGAAATATGTAAACTACTGAAGATAGAAAATAAAACAAGCACTCCATATCTCCACCAAACACTAGGTACGGTAGAACGTTCACACAGAACATTTAATGAATACATAAGGTCCTATATTTCAATAAATAAACTAGACTAGGACCACTGGCTCAAATATTTCACGTATTGCTATAATACGACGCCCTCAACAACCCATGGTTATACACCATTTGAGCTAGTTTACGGTAAAACTACCACACCTTACGACTTCACATTAAACGGTAAAGTTGATCCAATCTACAACATAGATGACTACAAATCAGAGTTAAAATTCAAACTACAGACTGCTCAAAAACGAGCGACAGATTTACTAGAGAAAGCAAAAGTGAAAACAAAGGAAAATTACGATAAAAAAGCAAATCCACAAAGTATTCTAGCAAAAAACATGGTCTACCTAAAGGATGAAACCGGCCACAAGCTGGACGGCATCTTTAAAGGCCCATATAAAGTTATAGAAACAGACACTCAGGGTAATTGCAAAATCGATATGAACTCAAAAACAACCATTGGGCATAAAAACAGATTAAAATTAGCATAATAAAATTTTAAAACGTATTTTAAGACTATCCTGGCCAGGACTAACACATAAATACGTAGATTCAAATTATAAATTGTTAAAGGCAAATACATAAATATTATATATATATATACAATATATACAATTAAAAGGAAAAAAGTAAAAAAAAACAAAAAAAAATAAAAATAAAAAAAACCTAAACATACAAGCACATAAAATTCACAAATACAAACTATGTAAATGTTCCAAATTCAATCTTTTACAATAAGATCAAAATATAAATAAGTAGACCTAAGAAAACAAAAATCTTTTTACAAACTACATATGCAAGTAAACTAAACAATAAAATACATTTGACACCCCGAACAAAATTCCATTGTACAGCATGATCATTCAAATCGTCTCTATTTGAATGATCACGCTTTCCAAACGGGGAAGGTGTAGTGACTTTCGTCAAAAGTAGGTAAACGTGGAAACAATAACCAAACGATAAGCCAAACAGACATATGACCGTTCTGGGGTCATAAACCCTTTAACGTTCATTCTTTTATTGCATTTCATTGCAGCATATGCGATGACATATGATCACAAGACAAACCCAAGTGGAAGGTCCAAAAGCAATTGAAACCAAAATAGTTTGACACATTTACCAAATGTGTTAGTCATCGATTGGATATTGTTTTCAACGCTATATAAGTAGAAGTAAGTCCATAAGTAGTTCAGTTACTGAAAATCATTCAATAAACACTGTTGATTTTAAAACCTAATAAAACATAAACACTTTTCATTTTAATAAATCTAACTTGCTCTTTGGCACTCACCCATAGTGACAAGACAAGATTAGATTGGATAGGCGGCTTTCTTGAGAGCTCTGTCCACAGCACAATCTATATAAGGCTAAGCACTTGATGGCAAAGTAAGGCCATCTATTTCAGAAACGTGAATTTATTTGTTTATGTTATAATACTTATGAGCCATCATTAAATACAAAATTTACGAAAAACATCTAGCATGAAAACCATTGCGAATATTAAAAATTACTTATTCGATGCCTGAGAGTCTATTTATTACGTTTCAATAAAGTTAATACAATTCAACGCTGAGTTATCACAAATAAGCATTCCATATGTCACCGTTTTTCTCATTTTTTGAAATGACTTAGTTTATATTTTTAATTATAAGTATCCCATAAATACCCATTATATGTAACAAATATACATAAATTAATTTTAGGAATAACGGGTTTAGAAAATGAAGGAACAACTGACACTTTATGTTCCTAATTTTAAAGCACAGCTTGCCTGAAAAAGTAAATTAGTGCAAAATAAATAGCTATTTAAACATAAAATTAAGTATTTTTTATTTACAAAGTTGTATGTGTGCTTATTTAAAGAAAAGGCTCTATACTATACTTCTTAGAACCAGCTCAAAACTAACCAAATCTAGCCCGGAGGTAACCCTTTTTGAACTATCTAGGAACTGTTGTTATATGAACTGTCTCAGAGCCATCTAAGTCAGAGTCAGCTCAGAACAAGTTCAAAAGTTCTGCAGAGGGTGACAATTGTCACTTCGTAGGACATCGCCATGTTAAAAAAGACAGTTGAAAGCATTGAGTTGGGATAGATGAAGAACCAGTACCGCCCCTTTTCGGGCTAGCTCAGCGCAAGTTCTGAACCAGTTTGATTTGCTGCAGGGTGCTTCGTGTACCTACATCCTTTCGTACAAACCAGTGTCCTGAACGATTATGTTAGTATCGTACGAGTACGTTATTAACTAACACTTCTGAAGAGACCAAGATGCCAAAGTAGCGAAGTTACTCGGCATCGCCGCATCGTCGCATCGTACGATTAGTAACAGCATAGCCAGCGTTGCCGAATAGACGATTTCGTCGTCATTTTGACGTTTTTTTAGCTCAATGACGTTTTGACGACTTTTCTCCCCGAAAGTACGACTTTTTTTATTGTAGTACATTTGTATGTATAAAAAAAAATTGTTAAAGGAAAACGTAGTCCAAAATACAACCATGCATTTATCTAGTCTTGTTATACAATCGTGCTTTTAGTTATATTTAATTTGTTCTAGAACTGTAACCAAATCGTAAATTTTCACTGCTAACTCTCAGTTAAAAGAGAAAGAAAAATAGGAGAGAGAATTTTTATACCCGAGTGAACTTGTGGACAAGGGTATTATAACTTTGTTCACATAACGGTTGTTTGTAACAGGCAAAACGAATCGAGATAGATATAGACAAATGTATACATAAATGATCAGGATGAAAAGAGAAATCGACTGTCTGTCCGTCCGCCTGTGCACACGATAACTCGAGTAAAAATTAAGATATCTTAACGAAACTTGGTACGTGTACTTCTTTCGGGCATAGGACGGATGGTATTGAAAATGGGCAAAATCGGACAATAGCCACGTCTACCTCCCATATAACGGTAATTTTCAGAAATACAAAAACTGCGATATTTTAGTAACTACTGAAGATTATTCACTCAAAATTGATATTTATAATTTTTAGGCGAAAAATAAGATTATACAATTTTGAAAAATGGGCGTAGCCACGCTCACTTATGGTTACATGTATATATCTTGGCAACCGCTGCACCGATTTCTTCCCAACTTGTAACAGTTGTTCGCCTTGGTACAGCATACCAAATGGCCGAAAATTTTTAAAATCGGACAATAACCACGCCCACATTCCATATAATGGTAAGTTAGAGAAATACGAAATCTTCGATAAATCAGTAAATATTAAAGCTAATTTATTCAAAATTGACGCTTGCAACAATTCCTTACCAAAAAATACGTTTATGATAAAAATTTGGAATATGGGCGTGGCACCGCCCACTTATGATCACATATATGTATCTCGGTAACCGTTCTACCAATTTTTACCAAACTCGGTATGGTTATTGTGCTTGCCACATTAAAGCAAAACGTAGAAAATTATCGAAATCGGACTAAAATTACTGAGCTTTTCATATAACGGTAAATTTCAGAAATGCTTGAAACTTCAATATTTCGAAATTTAAGGACGCTAATTTACTCAAAATTAATACAACCCGACTTAGCAAGTAGCAGTAGCTTTCGGAAAGGTGAGAAACATATATTTAATATTTTCGCCGGGTATTAAATGTTCGGCTCCGCCCGAACTTAGACTTTCTTAGTTGTTTCAATTAAGATAATCTATCAGTTAACAAATGCTTCCGTTACACTTTGAAGCTAGATCAAAATCTTTTAAGAAACCTCAAACAAGTGGAATTAAACAATTTAAAAGCAATTGTGTTTTAAATTGTAATTTTAAATTGTTGTTATCAATTACAAATTAACTTTTTAACCGGCGTCAAAAAAAGGAGGAGGCTATCAATTCGTCGGGATATTATTCTGCCTTATCCTGATTTTCGCCCGAAAAAATATTCACCCGAAAATTTTTCATCCGCCCATAGTAAATACATGGAAACGAAAAATGAAACTCATGATAAGGCTGATTATTATTTTTATACCCGAGCGCACTTGTGCACAAGGGTATATTAATTTTGTTCACATAACGGTTGTTTGTAACAGCCAAAACGAATCGAGATAGATATAGACAAATGTATACATAAATGATCAGGATGAAAAAAGAAATCGATTAAGCCATGTCTGTCTGTCCGTCCGTCTGTCCGTCTGTCCGTCTGTCCGTCCGTCCGTGTACACGATAACTCGAGCAAAAATTGAGATATCTCAACGAAATTTGGTATGTAGGTTTCCCTTAATCCAAGGTAGGTTGGTATTGAAAATGGGCGAAATCGGACTTTAACCACGCCCACTTCCCATATAACGGTAATTTCCAGAAATACGAAAACTGCGATATTTTAGTAACTATTGAAGATAATTCACTCAAAATTGATATTTACAATAATTTTTAGACGAAAAATAAGAATATTATAAATTTTTGGAAAATGGGCGTAGCCACGCCCACTTATGGTTACATGTGTATATCTTGGTAACCGCTGCACCAATTTCTTCCAAACTTGGCACCGTTGTTGGCCTTCGCACAACATACCAAATGGCCGAAATTTTTGAAAATCGCTCAATAACAACGCCCAATTCCCATATAACGGTAATTTTCAGAAATACGAAAACTGCGATATTTTAGTAACTACTGGAGATTATTCCCTCAAAATTGATATTTACAATAATTTTTAGACGAAAAATAAGAATATTATAAAGTGTTGGAAAATGGGCGTAGCCACGCCTACTTATGGTTACATGTGTATATCTTGGTAACTGCTGCACCAATTTCTTCCAAACTTGGCACAGTTGTTGGCCTTGGTACAGCATAAAAAATCGCCGAAACTTTTTAAAATCGGACAATAACCACGCCCACATCCCATATAACGGTAATTTAGAGAAATACAAAATCTTCGATAAATCAGTAAATATTGAAGCTAATTTATTCAAAATTGATGCTTGCAGCAATTCTTTACCAAGAAATACGTTTGTGGTAAAATTTTTAGAAAATGGGCGTGGCACCGCCCACTTATGATCACATATAAGTATATCGGTAACCGTTCTACCAATTTTTACCAAACTCGGTGTGGTTATTGTGCTTGCCACATAAAAGCAAAACGTTGAAAATTATTGAAATCGGACTAAAAGAACGGCCGCTTTTCATATAACGGTAAATTTCAGAAATGCTTGAAACTTCAATATTTCGAAATTGAAGGACGCTAATTTACTCAAAATTGATACACCCCGGCTTACCATCTAGCGGTAGCTTTCGGAAAGGTGAAAAAATATATATTTAATACTTGCGCCGTGTATTTAATGTTCGGCTCCGTCCGAACTTAGACTTTCTTACTTGTTATATATATATTTTTTTATATGTTACCTTAAAACTTTGGACCACGTTAAGCAATTTCTATAATTCTTTTTTTTTTAAGAAAAGGTGGTACCTCAGAGGTGGTCCCGTACTAATTCGGTTTAGATGCGCTCATTTGATAATAGTCATATTTATTGTAACCACCCAATTCTGTGTTTTCTTGATAAATTTTTTGTAAAGAAATTGTATCAAGATTTTTATTAAGGTTGCTCCCTTCGCATTCTATGTTAATATTTATAAAACAAAAAGCTCTACGATTTCCACATGAGTGGAACTGATTTCCACATGAGTGGAACTGATTTTATTGTCACATATGAAAAATATGAATTTAAAAGCAGAAAAGCTTTTGACTGCCGTAGCTGAGTAGGTAAAGATGTCGATTATAATTCCGTGTGTCGCAGGTTCAAATGCTGGCACATGGAGTATTTAGTTGTAAGAAACAAATTTATTAATATACAAAATTTATACATTTCACATGAAATTTCAATTTGTCAATAGTATTTTCAATCTTGATAATTTATCAAGAAAAGAGTTTTTGATTTCTCTGCTAGAATACCAATTCTTGATAAATAATAAAACATTGACAAATAATAAAGATTTTCAATTTATCAAGTGCACAGAATCGGGCTGTAATTTTGATTTTATTTTTTATTGTTAAAAAAAA
>NW_023462002.1:0-21692 GCF_013731165.1 Rhagoletis pomonella
TTTTTTTTAACAATAAAAAATAAAATCAAAATTACAGCCCGATTCTGTGCACTTGATAAATTGAAAATCTTTATTATTTGTCAATGTTTTATTATTTATCAAGAATTGGTATTCTAGCAGAGAAATCAAAAACTCTTTTCTTGATAAATTATCAAGATTGAAAATACTATTGACAAATTGAAATTTCATGTGAAATGTATAAATTTTGTATATTAATAAATTTGTTTCTTACAACTAAATACTCCATGTGCCAGCATTTGAACCTGCGACACACGGAATTATAATCGACATCTTTACCTACTCAGCTACGGCAGTCAAAAGCTTTTCTGCTTTTAAATTCATATTTTTCATATGTGACAATAAAATCAGTTCCACTCATGTGGAAATCAGTTCCACTCATGTGGAAATCGTAGAGCTTTTTGTTTTATAAATATTAACATAGAATGCGAAGGGAGCAACCTTAATAAAAATCTTGATACAATTTCTTTACAAAAAATTTATCAAGAAAACACAGAATTGGGTGGTTACAATAAATATGACTATTATCAAATGAGCGCATCTAAACCGAATTAGTACGGGACCACCTCTGAGGTACCACCTTTTCTTAAAAAAAAAAAGAATTATAGAAATCGCTTAACGTGGTCCAAAGTTTTAAGGTAACATATAAAAAAATATATATATAACAAGTAAGAAAGTCTAAGTTCGGACGGAGCCGAACATTAAATACACGGCGCAAGTATTAAATATATATTTTTTCACCTTTCCGAAAGCTACCGCTAGATGGTAAGCCGGGGTGTATCAATTTTGAGTAAATTAGCGTCCTTCAATTTCGAAATATTGAAGTTTCAAGCATTTCTGAAATTTACCGTTATATGAAAAGCGGCCGTTCTTTTAGTCCGATTTCAATAATTTTCAACGTTTTGCTTTTATGTGGCAAGCACAATAACCACACCGAGTTTGGTAAAAATTGGTAGAACGGTTACCGATATACTTATATGTGATCATAAGTGGGCGGTGCCACGCCCATTTTCTAAAAATTTTACCACAAACGTATTTCTTGGTAAAGAATTGCTGCAAGCATCAATTTTGAATAAATTAGCTTCAATATTTACTGATTTATCGAAGATTTTGTATTTCTCTAAATTACCGTTATATGGGATGTGGGCGTGGTTATTGTCCGATTTTAAAAAGTTTCGGCGATTTTTTATGCTGTACCAAGGCCAACAACTGTGCCAAGTTTGGAAGAAATTGGTGCAGCAGTTACCAAGATATACACATGTAACCATAAGTAGGCGTGGCTACGCCCATTTTCCAACACTTTATAATATTCTTATTTTTCGTCTAAAAATTATTGTAAATATCAATTTTGAGGGAATAATCTCCAGTAGTTACTAAAATATCGCAGTTTTCGTATTTCTGAAAATTACCGTTATATGGGAAGTGGGCGTGGTTATTGAGCGATTTTAAAAAATTTCGGCCATTTGGTATGTTGTGCGAAGGCCAACAACGGTGCCAAGTTTGGAAGAAATTGGTGCAGCGGTTACCAAGATATACACATGTAACCATAAGTGGGCGTGGCTACGCCCATTTTCCAAAAATTTATAATATTCTTATTTTTCGTCTAAAAATTATTGTAAATATCAATTTTGAGTGAATTATCTTCAATAGTTACTAAAATATCGCAGTTTTCGTATTTCTGGAAATTACCGTTATATGGGAAGTGGGCGTGGTTAAAGTCCGATTTCGCCCATTTTCAATACCAACCTACCTTGGATTAAGGGAAACCTACATACCAAATTTCGTTGAGATATCTCAATTTTTGCTCGAGTTATCGTGTACACGGACGGACGGACAGACGGACAGACGGACAGACGGACGGACAGACAGACATGGCTTAATCGATTTCCTTTTTCATCCTGATCATTTATGTATACATTTGTCTATATCTATCTCGATTCGTTTTGGCTGTTACAAACAACCGTTATGTGAACAAAATTAATATACCCTTGTGCACAAGTGCGCTCGGGTATAAAAATAATAATCAGCCTTATCATGAGTTTCATTTTTCGTTTCCATGTATTTACTATGGGCGGATGAAAAATTTTCGGGTGAATATTTTTTCGGGCGAAAATCAGGATAAGGCAGAATAATATCCCGACGAATTGATAGCCTCCTCCTTTTTTTGACGCCGGTTAAAAAGTTAATTTGTAATTGATAACAACAATTTAAAATTACAATTTAAAACACAATTGCTTTTAAATTGTTTAATTCCACTTGTTTGAGGTTTCTTAAAAGATTTTGATCTAGCTTCAAAGTGTAACGGAAGCATTTGTTAACTGATCGATTATCTTAATTGAAACAACTAAGAAAGTCTAAGTTCGGGCGGAGCCGAACATTTAATACCCGGCGAAAATATTAAATATATGTTTCTCACCTTTCCGAAAGCTACTGCTACTTGCTAAGTCGGGTTGTATTAATTTTGAGTAAATTAGCGTCCTTAAATTTCGAAATATTGAAGTTTCAAGCATTTCTGAAATTTACCGTTATATGAAAAGCTCAGTAATTTTAGTCCGATTTCGATAATTTTCTACGTTTTGCTTTAATGTGGCAAGCACAATAACCATACCGAGTTTGGTAAAAATTGGTAGAACGGTTACCGAGATACATATATGTGATCATAAGTGGGCGGTGCCACGCCCATATTCCAAATTTTTATCATAAACGTATTTTTTGGTAAGGAATTGTTGCAAGCGTCAATTTTGAATAAATTAGCTTTAATATTTACTGATTTATCGAAGATTTCGTATTTCTCTAACTTACCATTATATGGAATGTGGGCGTGGTTATTGTCCGATTTTAAAAATTTTCGGCCATTTGGTATGCTGTACCAAGGCGAACAACTGTTACAAGTTGGGAAGAAATCGGTGCAGCGGTTGCCAAGATATATACATGTAACCATAAGTGTACATAAGTTCAAAATTGTATAATCTTATTTTTCGCCTAAAAATTATAAATATCAATTTTGAGTGAATAATCTTCAGTAGTTACTAAAATATCGCAGTTTTTGTATTTCTGAAAATTACCGTTATATGGGAGGTAGACGTGGCTATTGTCCGATTTTGCCCATTTTCAATACCATCCGTCCTATGCCCGAAAGAAGTACACGTACCAAGTTTCGTTAAGATATCTTAATTTTTACTCGAGTTATCGTGTGCACAGGCGGACGGACAGACAGTCGATTTCTCTTTTCATCCTGATCATTTATGTATACATTTGTCTATATCTATCTCGATTCGTTTTGCCTGTTACAAACAACCGTTATGTGAACAAAGTTATAATACCCTTGTCCACAAGTTCACTCGGGTATAAAAATTCTCTCTCCTATTTTTCTTTCTCTTTTAACTGAGAGTTAGCAGTGAAAATTTACGATTTGGTTACAGTTCTAGAACAAATTAAATATAACTAAAAGCACGATTGTATAACAAGACTAGATAAATGCATGGTTGTATTTTGGACTACGTTTTCCTTTAACAATTTTTGTTTATACATACAAATGTACTACAATAAAAAAAGTCGTACTTTCGGGGAGAAAAGTCGTCAAAACGTCATTGAGCTAAAAAAACGTCAAAATGACGACGAAATCGTCTATTCGGCAACGCTGGCTATGCTGTTACTAATCGTACGATGCGACGATGCGGCGATGCCGAGTAACTTCGCTACTTTGGCATCGTGGTCTCTTCAGAAGTGTTAGTTAATAACGTACTCGTACGATACTAACATAATCGTTCAGGACACTGGTTTGTACGAAAGGATGTAGGTACACGAAGCACCCTGCAGCAAATCAAACTGGTTCAGAACTTGCGCTGAGCTAGCCCGAAAAGGGGCGGTACTGGTTCTTCATCTATCCCAACTCAATGCTTTCAACTGTCTTTTTTAACATGGCGATGTCCTACGAAGTGACAATTGTCACCCTCTGCAGAACTTTTGAACTTGTTCTGAGCTGACTCTGACTTAGATGGCTCTGAGACAGTTCATATAACAACAGTTCCTAGATAGTTCAAAAAGGGTTACCTCCGGGCTAGATTTGGTTAGTTTTGAGCTGGTTCTAAGAAGTATAGTATAGAGCCTTTTCTTTAAATAAGCACACATACAACTTTGTAAATAAAAAATACTTAATTTTATGTTTAAATAGCTATTTATTTTGCACTAATTTACTTTTTCAGGCAAGCTGTGCTTTAAAATTAGGAACATAAAGTGTCAGTTGTTCCTTCATTTTCTAAACCCGTTATTCCTAAAATTAATTTATGTATATTTGTTACATATAATGGGTATTTATGGGATACTTATAATTAAAAATATAAACTAAGTCATTTCAAAAAATTAGAAAAACGGTGACATATGGAATGCTTATTTGTGATAACTCAGCGTTGAATTGTATTAAATTTATTGAAACGTAATAAATAGACTCTCAGGCATCGAATAAGTAATTTTTAATATTCGCAATGGTTTTCATGCTAGATGTTTTTCGTAAATTTTGTATTTAATGATGGCTCATAAGTATTATAACATAAACAAATAAATTCACGTTTCTGAAATAGATGGCCTTACTTTGCCATCAAGTGCTTAGCCTTATATAGATTGTGCTGTGGACAGAGCTCTCAAGAAAGCCGCCTATCCAATCTAATCTTGTCTTGTCACTATGGGTGAGTGCCAAAGAGCAAGTTAGATTTATTAAAATGAAAAGTGTTTATGTTTTATTAGGTTTTAAAATCAACAGTGTTTATTGAATGATTTTCAGTAACTGAACTACTTATGGACTTACTTCTACTTATATAGCGTTGAAAACAATATCCAATCGATGACTAACACATTTGGTAAATGTGTCAAACTATTTTGGTTTCAATTGCTTTTGGACCTTCCACTTGGGTTTGTCTTGTGATCATATGTCATCGCATATGCTGCAATGAAATGCAATAAAAGAATGAACGTTAAAGGGTTTATGACCCCAGAACGGTCATATGTCTGTTTGGCTTATCGTTTGGTTATTGTTTCCACGTTTACCTACTTTTGACGAAAGTCACTACACCTTCCCCGTTTGGAAAGCGTGATCATTCAAATAGAGACGATTTGAATGATCATGCTGTACAATGGAATTTTGTTCGGGGTGTCAAATGTATTTTATTGTTTAGTTTACTTGCATATGTAGTTTGTAAAAAGATTTTTGTTTTCTTAGGTCTACTTATTTATATTTTGATCTTATTGTAAAAGATTGAATTTGGAACATTTACATAGTTTGTATTTGTGAATTTTATGTGCTTGTATGTTTAGGTTTTTTTTATTTTTATTTTTTTTTGTTTTTTTTTACTTTTTTCCTTTTAATTGTATATATTGTATATATATATATAATATTTATGTATTTGCCTTTAACAATTTATAATTTGAATCTACGTATTTATGTGTTAGTCCTGGCCAGGATAGTCTTAAAATACGTTTTAAAATTTTATTATGCTAATTTTAATCTGTTTTTATGCCCAATGGTTGTTTTTGAGTTCATATCGATTTTGCAATTACCCTGAGTGTCTGTTTCTATAACTTTATATGGGCCTTTAAAGATGCCGTCCAGCTTGTGGCCGGTTTCATCCTTTAGGTAGACCATGTTTTTTGCTAGAATACTTTGTGGATTTGCTTTTTTATCGTAATTTTCCTTTGTTTTCACTTTTGCTTTCTCTAGTAAATCTGTCGCTCGTTTTTGAGCAGTCTGTAGTTTGAATTTTAACTCTGATTTGTAGTCATCTATGTTGTAGATTGGATCAACTTTACCGTTTAATGTGAAGTCGTAAGGTGTGGTAGTTTTACCGTAAACTAGCTCAAATGGTGTATAACCATGGGTTGTTGAGGGCGTCGTATTATAGCAATACGTGAAATATTTGAGCCAGTGGTCCTAGTCTAGTTTATTTATTGAAATATAGGACCTTATGTATTCATTAAATGTTCTGTGTGAACGTTCTACCGTACCTAGTGTTTGGTGGAGATATGGAGTGCTTGTTTTATTTTCTATCTTCAGTAGTTTACATATTTCTTCGAAATGTTGATTCTTGTATTCGGTACCCATATCTGTTAGTATGCGTTTAATGGGTCCGTGAACTAAAATGCAGTTTTCTACTATAGCTTTGGCTACTATATTAGCTGCTTTGCTAGGTATTGCTACAGTTATGAGAAACTTTGATAAATCGCAAATTATTGTAAGGGCGTATTCGTTCCCGTTGAATGATCTGGGAAGAGGGCCTACAGTATCGATTTGAACGATGTCAAAAGCGGTTGCTGGTGTCTGTTATGACTAAAGGTTCTATTTTATTTTTACCAGATTTGTTTTTATTACAGCTTTCACAATTTTTAACATAAGACTTCACGTCTGAAGCCATGTTTTTCCATGTATACTGTCGTCTAATTTTTGATAACAATCGTGTGACACCTGGGTGGCCTCCAAATACAGGGTCATCATGATATTTTTTCAGAATTTCTACTTTTTGCGTTTGTGAAGTTATTTTGGTTATTTGTGGTGTTATTCCAATTATTACCTTCTTTAAAGTTTTATTGCCTGCATTTTTGAATTCCTCTATATCTATATGTTTAAACAAATTGTCATTGATAGCTATCTTTATGCCTGTAAAGTTATTATTACCAACTGCTTTTTCAAGTTTGAGAAAGAATTGCTCTAGCGCAATTTTCTCATAAGCAATAATATCTTTAGCATCATATTTAAATATTTCTTTCTTTCCATGGAGAAATAATACTTTCGAGGATTCTTTTAATTTTCCATTAGTTGTGCACCTAAGTGTTAGGCGAGGTAATTTTTTCACTTCATGATTTGTAATAGTATTGTATACGTGTTGTATGTTGTCTTTTTCTTTTTCCGTGGTTTTGGTGTTAGGGGGTGTATCCTTGGATTTGGACCTTGTGATTACTTGTATTATGGCAGAGTTTTCTTCTTTGAGTCGCTTAATTTGCCCAAAATCAATGCGAGATAGAGCATCCGCGCCGCAATTGTCCTTACCTTTAATATATTCAATTTCAAAATCGAATTCCTCGAGGTCGAGCCTTATTCTTGTTAATTTGGAGGAAGGATTCTTTAGTGCAAAGAGGTATGTTAGCGGCTTGTGATCACTTTTTATTAAAAATTTAGTACCATAAATGTACGGCTTGAAAAAATGTATGGCCCAATGGATTGCCGTAAGTTCTTGCTCTATAACCGACTTGTTGGCTTCCCCTTTAGTGAATGTTTTTGACGCGAAGGCAATAGGTAATTGTGTACCATTATAATCCTGACTCAATACGGCACCACAAGATATTTTGCTTGCATCGGTGGTTATACAGAAAGGTTTTTCAAAATCGGGATATTGAAGTATGTTAGGTGATAATAAAGAATTTTTGAGGTATTCAAATGCATTATCACAATCGGTTGTCCAGATGAATGGAGTTTTCTTTCTCGTTAATTTGGTAATATGTGTTGCTTGAATAGAAAAATTCGGTATGAATCTTCTATAGTAATTAATGAATGCTACAAATCTTTTGCATTCATCAACATTTGTTGGTTTTGGGTAGGTAAGAATTTTGTCGAATTTTGATTCGTCTGGCAAGATTCCTTGATCTGTGCATTTGTGTCCCAGAAATGTTACTTGGGAGTCAAAGCATTTGCATTTATCTGGGTGAAGTTTAAGATTTGTGGCTCTACAAACATCAAAAACTGATTTTAAATTCTTGAGCATGTGATTTTCCGAGCAGCCTACAACTATTAAGTCATCCATATAAAGGAAGGTTTTATTCGGCTTAAGGCCGGAAAATGCAATATTCATCATTCGTTGGAATGAGTTGGGTGCAATTTTTAATCCAAATGGTAATCGCTTGAATCTAAATGATCCTTGATCGGATGAGAAAGACGTTATGTTTCTTGAATTCTCCTCTAATTCTATTTGATGAAAGCCAGAGATTAAATCCAGACAGGAAAAATATTTGGCACGACCAAATTGATCGAGAATATCATCGATTCTAGGTAGTGGGTATTTGTCTGACGCTAATTTTTTTTGACCTGTCTATAGTCTATTACTAATCTCCATTTTTTCTCTGAGGAATTTGGTAAGGATTTTTTGGGTACAAGAAGAATTGGGCTATTATATTCTGATACCGAATGTTCAACTATGTCATCTTTAATTAATTTGTCTATATGTTTTCTGATTTCGGGTTTATGATTATGAGGCAATCTATAGTTTTTAATGTAGACCGGTGTTTCGTCTTTTAAACGCAATTTTTGTTTATAAAAATTGTTGACAGTGCAGGGATCAGTCTCTAAAGCAAATACATCTGTATAGTCTGAGCATAATTTTAGTAATTTATCGCGGTGGTATAAAGGACAGTTTTGGGTTAGTTTATTTAATATAGTGTTCTCTCTCTCTTCAGTATCGTTTGTTTTGCTGATGTTAACCACCTTGTAGTCATCCAAGGTTCTGTTCTGATCTTATTTTGTTTAAGAAAAACATTATTATCTGTTGTATTTATTATTCTGACATATGGATTCCTCGTGTTAACTATTGTATTTGCTATTATTATGCCTTCTTCTAACTCTTGGTTTGGGATTAGCATATTTTCTGCGGTTGCAACTATGTGGATCTTCCTAAAAACTTCCGCTCTTTCCGGTAAACTAAGTATTCCCTTTGTGGGTGATTCTAAAATTTCTAGCTCCAAGTGACTTTTCAGAGAGTTAGGTCGTATTATCAATAGACTTGGTCATTATACGTGTAATCTAATAGACAATTGAATTGTTTTATGAAGTCTAACCCTATAATACCATCGCAAGGGATTGAAAAATTTTCGTCTACTATTTGGAAGTTGTGAATGATTTCTGAGTTATTTATATAAAGTGTAGCTGTAGTGGCACCTAAGGTTTTTATGGAACCATTTCCTATGCCTTTTAAATTGTAGATATGATTTGTATTTATTTGAATTTGATCATTTGCCGATGTTTTGTAAATACTAATTTCCGAGCCTGTGTCTATTAAAAAGGTGGACTCGTAGTCATTTAGCGAGGAATTTACGGTGACGAAGTTACTAAATGACAAATTGATGTTTAATAAGTTCGCAGTGTTTAATTTTGCGCACTCCCCAGTTGGGCACTCAGGGGGTGCTCTGTGTTTTCCGATGCTTCCGTGTAGCGTACATTCCTGTTATGGTTATTACGGCCCTATAGCTATTATTGTTATCGTTGTTTCTGTTTGGGTTGCCGTTGCTGTTATTATAGTTACTGTGGTTTCTACCCCGATTATTTCGGTAATGGTTTCTATAGTTTCTATTACCTCTGTAAGAATTATTTCCTCTAAATGAATTATTTCTCCTGTTAGAATTGTTCCCTCTGTATGAATTATTTACATAGTTTACCTGAAGGGTGCCTGAGCTTTTGGGCCCCTAACTCAATGAATTTGGTGACTGCGTCACTAACTGTTGAGAACTGCCCTGCCCTCATTAACATTTTTACTTCATCAGACCTTGCATTGGTTCTTATCGCTTTTGCTGCCGAATGTGCTGAATAGTTTCTTGCCAACGCTGACGACATTCCATCGGAGATGTAAGCAAGCTGTAGTTGTTGTGCAAGGGATTCAATTTCTTTGGCGAAATCGCCGTCAGACTTGTTGTGTTGTTTCATGGCCAACAATTTCACTGCAATACTTTGTGAGGACTCGTGTTTCACGTTAGCGGTCAGTGTGCTTTTTATTGACCCGATTGTTGCGTCATTCGTCAATAACCTGCTCGCTGTTTGGTTGAGTTTGGTTTTGATTAATGAAATTGCAATGCTTCCGTTATCTCCTTTGATCGAATCTAGTATGTCGAGTGCATTAATGAATTTGGTCAAATTTTCAGCTTTGCCATCAAACTCTGGCAACAGCTTTGTAGCCAAATTTATAAATTCTACAGGAGTTGTAGTGGTCATTGTGTTAGTTTTTCCTGCCTCTTCGTCTGATGTTTCTCCCCCTGTATCTTGGAACTTGATTATTAGGAATTTGTTTATCTCTTCCGTTACTTTGTCCCTATATTCTAAATGTTTGAAAATTGCTTCCAGTTTTGTTTTGATTGAGGAAAAAAATTGTATGAATTCTTCCTGGTGATTGGTGCTTAGGAATGGGTAGACTGTCTTGCTGAGGCCTGTGATCGTTTTATGCTGATAAACCAGTGTTCTTAAATGTTTTATTTGAGTGTGGTTGGAGGGTACTGGTGTCCTATTCAGGCATTTGTACGATCTATCAAATTCTGCCTTAATGCTTCTGAGTTTATCTGTTATGTCCCTCCACGTGACAGGACTTGTCATTTATGGGTTTTGCAAAATCGATATAAAGTTTACTATTTTTTTTTAAATCCTTGGCGTTGTAGCCGTTATTTTATTGTGTTTGTATTTAAAATAACTTTTTATTAATGAGTACAGAACTGTGATTGTTAACAACATGACAATAATAATAATAATGTGTGTAATATTCATTCCTGATTCGTTGTGGTTTAAAATTGGTTCATTATGCTGGTTAATTTTTTCGGCTAACTTTTCTATTTTTTCACCTTGTCTGTCTTTTCCAACCGTAACCAGACACGGCTATTAGTATTGCACTAAATGCTTTCTTCCACCAAGACATTATGTATATATTTTTTCAAGATAGTCATAGACTAATCATAGTTCATGATATTTTCTTAGTTCAATTTTTTTTTTTTGCCTTAGTTTAATGTTTTTAATTAATGTCTTTGTTATAACATTTATTTTGTTGTTTAATACAACTTTCAAGGGATATGCAAAATATGATAAAAGGCTGACTTCCAAAACGCCAATTGCTTTGCATACGTACAAAGCATAATGTTCCATAACGCCGAACTACAAAATATTGACAATGTATACTTTTCCAAAACGCAACCGAATAGTTATCGAAACGCATCGCTAGAGCAATCAGCGCATCAGAAACAAAGTTGATGCTACGTTTGTTGTTTGTTGCCATCGGTTTTTTAAAAATGGAAAATACAGAAACATTTTTCATTGCTATATTGAATATTTAAAATGTGCAATGTATATGGTTGCAATGTGTCGCAACTCTGCATATACAAACAGTTTGAATACCGCAGTATAACACTATCCAAACATTGTGTTGATACGTTTCGGAAGTCAGCCAAACTTAATGCTTAATTTTTATTATTTCATTTTAAGTTTTATTTGTGTGTGTGAGTGTACATTCTTGTGTTTTTTTATTTACAATTTTACAATTTTTTTTTTTTTTGAGTTCTGCCTTAATACTCGTTATTTGGTTTTGCCAATCTTGGACCACGTCCCATGGCGGAGGATTAACTGCTTCTTCTGTTTGGGAGACCTTGGCGTGGAGTACCACCAGCTTCTTCCTCAGTGCAACCACCTTGCCGGCACGCTTGTGTTTTTGTTTTGGTAGCACAGGTATCCTCGTTAGTTTTTCTTCCTGTGCACGGGCCTGGCGTCTCTTATACTCCTCTACGGTTATCGGCCTGGGTTGTGGAGTTGGTGCTGAAGTGTCACCTATTTTCCTGATACGTATGGGCAGGATCGCCATGAAATAGATGGCCTTACTTTGCCATCAAGTGATTAGCCTTATATAGATTGTGCTGTGGACAGAGCTCTCAAGAAAGCCGCCTATCCAATCTAATCTTGTCTTGTCACTATGGGTGAGTGCCAAAGAGCAAGTTAGATTTATTAAAATGAAAAGTGTTTATGTTTTATTAGGTTTTAAAATCAACAGTGTTTATTGAATGATTTTCAGTAACTAAACTACTTATGAACTTACTTCTACTTATATAGCGTTGAAAACAATATCCAATCGATGACTAACACATTTGGTAAATGTGTCAAACTATTTTGGTTTCAATTGCTTTTGGACCTTCCACTTAGGTTTGTCTTGTGATCATATGTCATCGCATATGCTGCAATGAAATGCAATAAAAGAATGAACGTTAAAGGGTTTATGACCCCAGAACGGTCATATGTCTGTTTGGCTTATCGTTTGGTTATTGTTTCCACGTTTACCTACTTTTGACGAAAGTCACTACATTTCTAACTGTGTTAGAAATTTTGTAGAATTCCAGAAACTTTTATAAAACCTTCAATATATTAAATCAGAGTTTATAAATATACAGTTCTGTAGCCCATTAAATTTTAGAATAATTAATCGCGCTGAGTTTTTATAACTCTTTCTATGCAGGACTTTAGGGTTGCCAGAATTTGTATGCGCGAAATCAGTACGTTAGACTTTTTCATGCTAAGAAATCAGTACTTTTCTGTACATGTTTATTGAAGACAAAATTATGAATGTAAGTATCAGATAATGCTTTAAAACGCCAGAGTAGTTGTTTTTAACAATATTTTGGTATATTAATAAAATATAATAATAATAATAATAGATTGGCGCTTACACATATGTTAGTGTTTGGCCGAGCTTCTCCTCCAACTTGTGGCGTGCGCCTTGATATTTTCACACAAAGCGGAGGGACCTACAGTTTTACGCCGACTCCGAACGGCGATTGTATTTTTATGAGAAGCTGTTTTTCATGGCAGAAATACACTCGGAGGTTTGCCATTGCCTGCCGAGGGACGACCGCTGTTAAGAAAAACCTTTTTTCTAAATTTTTTGCGATGTTGCTTTGACCAGGGCTTGAACCCAGGTGCTGGTGAGTGAAAGCGCGTACTGCTTACCATTTATAAAATATAGTTCATAAAAAATAAAAGTGTTATTCATTTTGACATGAGTGTAAATTATTTTATATTTATGACATTTTTGAATAGCAATAATGAGACCATTTCCATCTTCAGTGTTTAAATAGTCAAAGAATTCTATACATTTCATTTTAAAATTACTTTTAATATGAAGTTCACTTTAAAAATTTTTATTAGAAGTCGTTTTCTCTCTTTGCGCCAGGAAGCAACCTTTGTACTTGAGATCCTCTCAGTTGCTGCCTTTGAGTGTGGTATTGAAAAAAATATATAAAAAATTTTAAACTCTGGAAAAGTACCACTATTTAAGGACTTCGTCAATATTTCCTCATGGCTTAAACTAACTTTTCCAACTACGCAAAAACTTTGGAAGACTAAGAATTCGCTAAAAAAAAGTATGTAACTCTATGCCTTGTATGCAAAACTCTTTTACAATGTCAGTAAATTGTTAAATAAGAATGGTAAATTATGGGCAAAAGCCATTCGAATATTCAATTTTGTTGTTATTAAACTGAAAGTTATTTTCGAGACAACTAGCAACACTCGACAAAAAAACGTCAGCTTCTTTTTAAATAATTTAACCTCCATCATATCATCGCAACCTGTACGTAACGACCCGACGATATTCCCATAAAACGATTGATATTTTTGTTGTAATAACATCAATTATCAAACATTATATGAAATATATCATTTGTTTAGGCCACTAGCCTAAACCAAACTTTGAAAGGGTGAACCATCCTATTGTGTAAGTGCACCCGCATATATATATATATATATGTATACTTATGTAAGCGATTATGCACATATACAGCGCTGCAGTACTATTTTCCCGCCAATAAATGTAACTAATAAGCCGAATTTCCCCTCAATATAATTCGCTGGTTGAGGGTTCGGCTAAACGAGTAAAATATAGCGCAATTCATTCCATTTTTGTCACTATCATGCACGGACGTCTTTCAGCCACCACCCTTCATCAGACACCACAAGGTAATATTGTAAACTATTCTCCGCAAACCAAACACTTTCAATAAAGACTTAGCAAGCATATTATTAATTTAAACAAACTTGTCTTTTTTTCTTTCCATTAAATTAAACTTGGATGCCCTGCTGGAGTTGTGGGTCGATTTAAAAATCGCTCATTGCTCTGTGAAAATCGTATTCTAGGGATCAAAATAAGAAACTTTGCCGAAGGAACCATACCTCTAAAACGAATTCTGATGTCCCCCAATTTGGGTCGAACTTTTGGGTAGGGGCAAATTTTGAAAAATCCCACTTTGACCCATTTAGAGTGCTCCAATCGAGTCCAAATGTATGACCGACCCCCACTAACTTTGGACGGCCGATCCACCCATGCCAGTGGCACACCCCCTGGAACTTCCCTGGGGGGTTCCCCATACAATCATTTCAAAAAATCACCATTTTTGGCCTTTACATGAAATAATCAGCTAAATGGCTATGTTTTTTCTTTATTTTTATTTATTTATTTATAATAATATTTATTATTTATTTATAATAATATCTATTTTTTCTCTTAAGAAATTTATTTAGTCAGAACATATGTAAATGAAAAAATTAATTTAAGTGAGTTATAGAAAAGAAACTAAAAAAAATTATTGTTTGAAGTCTTTTTTATTTTCAAGTCTGGGCAATTTCGCACGGCTCTCTAATGTCGTCGCCATAACAGCCTCTACATTTTCCGGCATAACCCGTTTGGAAACGCTAGCTAGCAATTGAACATGTCGTTCCGTTCCTTGTATGTGTGATGGAATTTTTGGATCATTAAACGGTGGATCACCTTGATTTAAATATTCTTTCAATGTATCGTACGGAATGCTTCGCGTGAATGGTGGTTCAAATACGATATTTATATCATTCAAATTGATCATTTCCGTGCAATTAAAGTTTATGTCTGGTTTTTTATAAACTCTAAGTTCCATTGGCTCGTCAACATCGGTTCGATAGCGTAGAATTTTCTTGATGGCACAGTCGCGCTTTTCTTTGCTATCATCAAACAACATTGATAACAAGATATTTTCCGAATGCGCATAATATGAATTATCTTTAATTACTTTATTGACAATTTTGCGTAAACGAGGTTCTAGAAATCGTGACCAACCAATGAACTTGAAAAATAATGCACTGCCGTACACGACAGAGCTGTAATCCTTGATGTTGAAGTACATTGGCACATAACATTTAATTATAAATTCAACCAGAATTCTTAAATTTGCATCTGGATTTTCCGTTGTCACATATAATCGCAATAATCTAGCGGCCTTGGTGAGCCACCGAGAATGTACAATTTTCCCTGGTTTGATGTTAGCCAGATCCACCGGAACCACGCCGCTAGAAATTGCATGGGCCATGTCGTATAAGTACTTCGAATTGGTGGAAAATTCAATTTTTTCTGGAGCAGGGGGCATATTTTGCAACTCAATTTTCTGGAAGCCGTCCACCACCTGAAAATATATAATAATAAAATAATTAAAAATGGTTGACAATTATAATAAATGAGTGATAGCAATAACTTACCGGAAGAGTTTCACAAGTTTCGATTTGACGGCTCAGTTTTCCGGTTGCCGATCTTGGTCCAGTGCTGGTGGATTTATCCAAAGCTTCAAACAAATGCCGAAACGGAAGTTAGTTGAAGTGTAGAAGGCAAACGAACCAATGCAATGGTCTTTTTAACAGCAATTCGAATCGTCGTATAATTCCACCGTGTGGGCCAGTGTTTGTTGGCTCACCGTCAGTGCATATTCCAATTAATGCATCCAGTGATATATTTTTATCGTTGAAAAACCCATTTAATTTGGTTGTTTTGTATTCAGCGGTTTCATGTTCCAGTCTTACGTAACCAATCAATTCAGAATTGGGTTCTCTCAAAATAACAAGATGAGGTTCTTTTACCATCCTAGTATGATACTTCTCATCAATTTTATCTATCGTTAAAGTATCATCTTTTCTGCCATCAAAATGAAAACGCTAACAAATTGGTATCATCTAACCGTTTGCGAAGCACTTCTTGTCTGCATTTCTCTTTTTCTCTGCGAACTTTCGATTTATCCATGATGAGAGGTTTCCCATGCTTATCTTTAATTTTAAAATCTTGCAAAAGAGCGGTTCCCAATGCTGATGCTACTCTGTCAGACACACCAAATCTGTCACATACCAAGGCAAAGTTAAAACAATCGTATCTCTCTGTGTATTGTGAACTTGTGCTTCTATCCATATCTTCTTGAACCGGTGTCGGTGCGTATGTTGAATCATCGGGATCTTGGTATGTTGGCATTGATGACATAGACGTTGCTCCTTGCTCTTCAGTTTCCATCACAAATGCATCCATTGTTAGTCTTCTCTGATTATGTTGATCGTGCATGAACTCTTTGAGGCGTTCGGGAACCCAGCCGCATGCACATGGAGCTGCCTTCAAATCGCATTTACATGTTCCAATGTAAAAAATTGTTTCCAGAGATTTTACATACTCTGTAAATTGTTGGGTGTTGTTTCTTCTCTTGATTTGCTCTTGATACTTGTCAAGCAATTTATTCAATTTATTAAATACACTTTTTTTCAGCATTATTTCCATACCAAGTTTTTTCCCAAATTCCAATCAACTTATCTTGTACTTTAATAGTGAATGATTTATGGGAAAACTTTTTTTGTTCTGTTTTAGCACGTTCGCTTAAGTAAAAATAATATCTCAAGATATCCAGATGGGTTGGTAAATTAAGATCAGTTAAATCAGTAGACACACCAAAAACAGTAACGTCATGCTTGGGTATATGACTCATTGGGTTTTCGATAGTTGTTGATGTAGTTGCTTCATCTTGCGGTGTAGAGGATGGTGGATTCATTGTAAACTTTTTGATTTGGAATGGTCACTTCACTTATTATTTTTTTTTAAATATTTTTTTATCTGAAATTAGCACTTCACACTTTGAGTTCTTCACAACGACTTAATGCATTCACAAAAACTGTTGCGTTATATATGGTCTACGAGACGAGGTAATAAGAATGAAATGGTAATTTCAATTCTACCTGTTGTGTCTTGTGGTGGCTTAAAAAAAACAACACAAGCAATTTTACGATCTGCAATTGTGTCACAGTGATACCTTCATTGTTTAAAAGGGTTGCGGTGCATTCCAGTGATACCTTAATTGTTAAAATGGTTGCAAAAAACGCGCATTTCTTAAGAAGGTGCCTTAAAATACCCACAAAAAGGGTTGTAAAAACAACCTTCATTTCTTAAGTAGGTGCTATAAAAAAACTACACAAGTAAGTTTACGACATGCAGCTGTGTCTTAAAAAACGCACACAAGCAATTTTCCGATTTGCAATTGTGTCACAGTGATACCTTCATTTTTTAAAACGGTTGAATAAAAAACCCACACAACTATGTTTACGACATGCAAATGCATCACAGTGATGCCTTGGTTTTAAAAGGGTTGTAAAAACGCTAGTTTCTAATAATTTTTTTAATTTCTTTTCTATTACTAAGTTAAATTCATTTTTTCATTTACATATGTTCTGACTAAATAAATTTCTAAAGAGAAAAATAAACTCCAAAAAGAAAAAACATAGGCACTTCGCTGATTTTTTCATGTAAAGTGCAAAACCGGCGATTTTTTGAAATGTTTGTATGGTGAACCCCCAGGGGGCTCCAGGGGGTGTGCCACTGGCATCGGTGGGTCGGGCCTCCAAATTTAGTGGGGGTCGGTCATACATTTGGACTCGATTGGAGCACTCTAAATGGGTCAAAGTGGGATTTTTCAAAATTTGCCCCTACCCAAAAGTTCGACCTAAATTGGGGGACATCAGAATTCGTTTTAGAGGTATGGTTCCTTCGGCAAAGTTTCTTATTTTGATCCCTAGAATATGATTTTCACAGAGCAATGGGCGATTTTTTTGCCTCCCCACAAATCGACCCGGCCTACTATATATGTATCACACACCACAAGAGCCACACAAATCGTTTTCACAATCGTTTCCAGCAACCACAATCATAGGACTTTGCAACAAATGGAGCACTAGCCACTACATCCCGAAAAGACAACAAAACACTGTTGATCATCACCTAAGATACTGTTCTGAAATCACAAAGCTTTGCAAAGGTACGTGGTTAACATTTCTGTGCTTCTTTTGCACATACATACATAAGTACATATACGTCGATTTGTGAGTGCTCAAAGCCGATATTGCGGACAAATACAAAAAAAAAGGCGCGAGTGATTTTGTGGATTCAGTCCATTAACTTAATATATTTGCTTGTTCAAATAAGGAAATCGTGAACATATTTAAGTACACAAGTGCACTCACTACGGTTTGTTAGTGTAACTATTGACTCAAATTAAGCTTCGGCACATATTTGCTATTAAAGTGCTCAGTTCAAACACTTTTTACATTTGCAAAGCACAGATTCAATTTATTTACACATTGTATCGGCCTTCGCTTTTTTTTCGTGCTGGGTTTTATTTGGCTTCGCATAGAGCTTTGTAAAAAGGTGTCATTCACATACCTCTCTTAGTTTTTTTACATAATCATCCCATAAAACATGGATAAATTTATTCGCTTGGCAGACGCTGTGACCGGGTTTGAGGCCGACTACAATGACACGGCCCAAACTGATCACACTAAGTACACTCTTGCTATTCAGCAAGATGAACTTAAAGCCATATGGAGGAAGGTAAAGACAGCGTATGAGGAACTAGTACACTCCGATAGGTTAGACGCCACAGGAGGCGCCACTGTGAAACCTAAGTACAAAAGTTCGTATGCTTTATACCTGCGCTGCATGTCTAACATGGCAGAACTCCATGCAAAGTTAGTAAAGAATGACAATGATGTAGAGGACGTATTCAAAGGCGACTATCTCTCTTAGCCGACTTTCCGAGACATGTTTACGGCTATATATATACGCAATAAGCGCTTCACCACCTGAACCAAAAAACTGAGGGGGAGGCCAGAGAGATTGTGAGTAAATGTCACTTAACTAACGATGGCTTTCAAACTGCATGAAAGAATTTGAATGATAGGTACGAAAATAAACGTATCCTAGTAAACGCTCAACTAAAGATTCTGTTTAATCTAGAGGCAGTAGAGAATGAGTGCGGAAACTCTATTAAAAAATTGCAGCGAGATATTAGTAATTGCATCTCTTCCTTACAATGCCATCAAATTGACATCTCAAACTGGGATGCAATTATTACATATCTGTGCTCAACGAAGTTACCCGAAACTACCTTAACGTTGTGGGAGCAAACGATTAAAAACAAATATGAAATATCTAAGTGAAAAGATATGGATAAATTTCTCTCACTACGATTTCAAACACTAGAAACTGTTTCAGATATTAAAGGAATTAAACCTAACCCAGCTTTAAGGCCGCACAATAATAACCACATTGAAACCCACCAAAAGGGACTTAAGTCTTCTCAAGCTAGTGTAGCCAAGTCAATGTGCAAATTTTGTAACGGCAATGAGCACAAGCTGTCGAGTTGCCAAAAGTTTCTCAACCTAGCAACAGGTGATAGAATCACCTTCATAAAGAATAGTAACAGTTGCTTGAACTGTTTATCCTCTGGTCACACGGTGTCAAGGTGCAGTAGCCGTTTTTATTGTAGGACCTGTCACTTGAGGCATCATACGCTCCTCCATATCCAGGCAGTTCCACCAAAAGCAACTAACTCGTTTCCCGCGGATGACATTGCATCAACTTCCGCCCAATCCCAGGCAAGACTCGACTCTTGAAAGGCGGTAAATAACGTCCAATCTTGTTTCGCTAACACAAGAAAGGTTTTATTAGGTACAGCGCGTGTTAATATATTTTTCCAGAATAGAACTTTTCGGCCCGAGCACTAATAGACTCCGTATCAGAAGCCTCTTTTATTACAGAAAGCCTTAAACAAAAAAATTAAACATGCCTTCAAAGAGAATACGTGCTCAAGTAACAGGCATAAACAACACTATTTCTGCGAAAGTTAAAGAAACGTGCACTATTCAATTACGGTCCTCTATTGACTCCTCCATCAATATAAATACCAATGCTCTAGTTTTGCCACAGCTTACCGGTATTTTACCGAATTGTGACGTCAACGCTAAAACTAGACAAGCTTTTCCGGGCCTTATATTAGCGGACAAGAACTTTTTCAAAAATGAACAAGTTGATCTTATCCTGGGCGGCGACATTTAAGCCTAGATAATATTAAATGGTATTAAAAGGAACGTGTCAGGGACACTACTTGCCCAAGAAACGGTGTTTGGCTGGATATTAACTGGCCACATGGAACCGATGTCCCCAACCTCCAAACGTGCATCATTAAATAAGCGGTTCATACCCAGAGAAGGTGACCTAAAAAACAAAACTCCCAAGAAAGGGAAAACTTGCGCATACAAACGCCAAAACTACGGCGAATCGTATATTCCAATTCTTTAGGTGGGGGAGGGACTGAAGTTACACTTCAGAATAAGTCCAACTTTAAAGTAAACAAGTTACAAGGCCCTACTAAAAATAATCAATTCCACTTCTCTAAAACCTAGAATATTCCACTACCAACGCCCGCAAAATTATATACAGTCCACTACATCTACACACATAAGAGCAGAACCGCCATATTAAATAAATCAGTTCGTTGCAAAAAACATAAATTAGTTTCGAGATAATTAGTATTGAGAAAAGCGCAATTTTTATACTACTTTAAAATACACATATGTTTTTTTTTCATCTCCGTCAGGGCATATGCACACATATGTACATATGTGCATACAGTCCATTCAGGGCAGTGAAAACATAGGTAGATAGGCAGCCGTTTTTACTCTACTATCATTGTCTTTTCTAAACGCCTTCCCAGTATTCACCGTCCATTGCACTGGAAATGTGGCGAATATACATTTTGACGTCAATAAGGAATTTGAACATTCAACTTTACTATCACTCGGATGGTATAATTTTTCTATATTTTTATCGAGTTCCCACTGTAACGTTAACGATAAAATCATATAATATTTAGCAAACTCGGCTGTGAAAAACTTTTAAGGTCACGCATTCACGCAACTGGCGCAACATTCCTTTAACAAGGTGAAATACGATTGTGACGCCTTTTCTGAAATCGGGTTGTTCGCACTACATATCATTCGTTTAGAATGATATAAACCTACATTCTTTAGCTTTCAGCCCAAATACGTGGGAGTAAAATCTACTCTCAATTAAAAATAATAATAATAATAATCAGAAACACTAAACTTTACCACTCACCGAGTCCCATGGAGTCAAGTTTCCAAAATAGGTGAAACGCATACGATAACGCAAGTATTTTTCCTTTGTGTTGTCAATAATTGAGTAAAATTGTTGGATAGCAACTCGAACGTGTATATTCCATGATAGGCCGCCGCGTGCGATTTTACATATGTATGTATGTATGTACATACATATATGCCCCAGAACGCCTTAACGTATAGCTAAGAAAAACAAGCGATTATGCAATGACCAACCGGTATGGTAGTATGACGTTCGTATTTTTATTTTACAACGCTGTATGCGTCAAAATAATTTAAACTATCTAAAAATATATTACATACACATAAGAACACCTGCGTAGGGAAAATTTTAGTTTGGCATCCCCCGCGTACAAAAAAAATGTGGCTATGGGGGGGGGTAGAGGGAGTTCTCCTGATTGCAAATATATATACTTTTAGCCGCAGGAGGCTTATAGTTTTTAAGTTATTTGTTGTTAAAGTTTGTAAATTGAACTAACCTCTCGGCGCTATTTCACACAATAAACACTATATTTATGTAGACACTTCGGCAAAATTGTTACAATAAAACCCCGCACAATGAAATGTAAACATATTTTTTATATTTATGATGTATTTTTAGTAAATTAAGTAAGTTTTAATAATTATCACGCACTTATATATGTATACGCACATTAGTGGT
>NW_023462003.1:0-21690 GCF_013731165.1 Rhagoletis pomonella
ATACGCTCACCTTTCAAAAGTAATAAATAAAATAATGTAAAAAAAAAAATATTTTTTAAAAACAGGCTTTTATTTAACATGTACAATCAAAGGAATAAAATAAAGTAGTGTAACAAAAGATTTTTTAGTAAGAAAATGTTTTTAAAACTGCACTAAAATGAATAAAATAAAATAAGTAAAGCTTTCGTTAAAATTACTAAAAGCCAAATGATGAAAGGAATGAATCAAACTCTAATGAAAATTACTAACAATCTTTATTCGCTTACTTTGTTTTTAAAAAGATTGTTTATAAATCAGATATTTTTATTTGAAATGCAGTGGCGAATCGATAACAGATTCAACAATGACAAGGTTGTTAAAATATTTTAAATGGCACTAGAAGAGCGATTGAAATGCATACTACATAACAAATGTACGTGTTTACTGAATATGTTATTTTTTATCACACACGAAAATTATAAGAAAACAAATTATTGTTTCCAGTAAATCGGAGGATCTCAAAGGTTTTAACCGCAACTTGAAGAAATTAATGGCAAACCCCCAGCGCGCAGATTTTTCCCCCAGCCCGGCGGCTCCTAGACCCGGACATTTGACAAAGCTAACCGTGCGATTTTTCACGTAATTCACTCCGAAGGCTTTATTAAAACTATAAACTATGCAAATTTTTTGCAATTTTTTTGGTTTTTCGTAATTTGTTCGAAATTTTGAGGGCGTAGAAGTCAAACGAATCCCAGATTCGTGTTCAAAGAGTCGAATTACATGTCGGTACGTGGGTCTGGTTAAAAGAACGCACCAAATTTTTATGTGTGCTATGTATACTCTAGCTATTATTCTGATCTTTTTGTTTACCTGGAAGTCGTATTTTAAGTATAAAACCCAGCAAACAAATTTATTTACTGCCGTCAAATTCCGTTTTCTTAAATGGTAGGAAAGAAGCAATTTTTCTAGGTTTTTGTACCCCCTCTTGGTAGGAAAGAAAGTTTTTCAGTGGTAACCCTGGTTATAACGCGCAGTACCATACCGCTGCTTCTTGGGCAAGCCTTTATAATGAAAACAACTCCTATAAAGATTTTATTTTATTGCTTTAAATAGAAAAAGTGTAAAAAATGTAAACTGAACCATTTTCCCCTAAGCTAAGGGCCCGTTGTTAAATGTATGGATATCAACAGCACATCATTATCGACGATTTCGACATCATGCATATAACATGTGATCGATAAAGCAGTTGTTGTATTTAACCGGAGCTTTTACCTCCGATTTGTGTTAGTCAGACATTGAATAAACCTCCGATTGGTGTTAATCAGACATTGACCACTCCGGTATGTTAATTATAGACAATTATTTTCCGTTTACCTTTACCATCCCATGGCACACAACTATGCAGCATTATCCACATCGCCTTAACAGTATTCAGAAGAAACACATCGTACTCGGGGCTGCCAACTTGGCTCAAACCGTCCCATTTTTGGCCGTATTTTACTTCAAATGCCACTTAATTTTTCAATTTGGCACTTTTGAAAAATAATAATATTTCAATTCATTTTTGTGAAATCCTTTGCTTGAACTTCTTTTTGTCAACTAAAATTGACAAATACATAGTTTAGGAAGAGCCTGCCTGAAACTATACAAAAAAAGCAAATAAGCAAATGGGTGTATAGAATTGACAACAACAACCATGCTGTCGAGTTTAAATAGCGGCAAATCAGCTGCACTTGATAGTAGTTGGTTGAATAAGGAAAATGAATTAGCAACAATCGTGGTACAAAACTCAATAAAAAAAATATTAAAAATAAAAAATGTTAATAAGCCACAATAACACTGACAAATAAAATTTTCTAATTTCTATAGTGTACTTACTTTGCATTGGACTTTTGTTTTAGGAATGTGTTTGTATTTTAATGCTAAATCAGAAGAACAAAAAAGAATGACAGTTTTTTGGCACTTTTATTTTTCTATTTGGCACATTTTGGCACTTTTCTATCCTCAATATGGCACTTCATAGCTAAGTATTTGGGGCAGCCCTGATCGCACTAACTAATTTTTTCGCCTGCGGGAGTGTAGAAGTACCTACACGGTTAAAAATTTCGGTTTTAATTTTAAACTTTTTGGACTACATATATGACCAAACTAAATTCAGTTTCAAATACAAACCTTCCAAGTTTAAAAAAAAGAGAGCACATATGTTGGGTTTAGAATTTAAACAATTCGGTTTAAATGTTAAACCCAAACATTTTCATAATTAAGAATAAAAAAAAAACAATCTTAAATTTCATGCTCCGTCTGGTTGGGATTGAACCCGGACAGCCTTGGTAGCAACCAATTGTATCAAGCATCTTTGCACACTCAGCTACAGCCACGCATGTAAATGTGCTTTCATATGTTGAGTTTGAATCAGCACCACAATTTTAAACCAAATTTTCTATATATGAAACCTAGAAACTAGAATTAAAACATTTTGGTTTGATTTTTAAACCACGAACTTTTTGGGCTAAAATTTAAACCAGAATATATTAAAAATTGCGTAAAACTATTGACTGGTTTAAAAAGTAGACTATAAAAGTTTAAAAAAGGCAGTAGTCCCAGCGCGGTTTAAAAATTAAACCCAAATTTTTGACCGTGTATGTATATACCCTTTTAAGATGCATGTATGTGAATTATGCGTGGCTTTTATTGTATATCTGTATTTCACAAACTCCCTGTGTAAGGAAACCAACTAATGTAATTTTTAAAAGAAGTGCCTAAACCTAACAGTTTGGAATGTTAAATACTGTTGAAGGTAATTTAGGGTATTTCCGGTTACTAGCGCCTTAAACTATACTTATTATTTACTACCGCTGGCGGCTTTAACAAATTTATAGCGTTTTTACGTTCTTTGGCAAATTACGCTCTGTTAGCCATAAATTTTACAATGTTTTGACCGCCTTTGTGTCAAGACCCCTGGACCATCTAAGGAATTCATTTATATTTTAAATTGCGTTGTCATCGTGATTGGAACTATGCTGAAAATTTCAAGTCTCTACCTTGTCGGGAAGTTAGTTTGAAATCGATTGGAAATTTCCGCGATATGACCAGGTTAAATAAAAGCGTGTAAAAAAATGTTAAAAAAGGGTTTTAACGTTCATTTTCCTCGATTTCTGGTTTCTGGTTTTCGATGGAGATGGTGATTTTTCACGATTGCTTCATTTTGTTTAATACTTCGAATACCGAAAAAATTAACTGAACTTGCATTTTTATTATGTAGGTCATTTTGGTGGAACGAAATCGAAGTTGGCAAATTAAATCTTCGAATCCTTGCTAAGTACATATCAGTGGTAAACTCTTTTAGGCTGTAAAGTGTAAAAAACAACAGTTTTAGGACCATGTTTTCATTCCCAGTTAAACTTTTAAGAGCTCTCGAAAAATTCGTATAAAAAGACGCACAAGAAATCGAAAGGAATTTTTTTCTATCAAAATTTCTTAAATCAGTTTGCATCTCTCAAAAAAAAAATGCTCGTATATTTATTTCTCCAAGGAAATTTACAGCCAAAGCAAAGTGCTTTTTCAAGCAGCAGAAATAATAAAAACTATTTCTTGTGATTTTTCTTGAGAGTTGGATTCTAAGCTTTAAGATACAATTTGTATTTGAGGTTATTAACTTTAGGGGGGTTTTGAACCCCAAACCCACCCCTTGTGTACGCTAATGCTTACTATAATATTTATTGATTGTGTTTTATGATTTTCTATTACATTAGTTATGTCTCTGGTTATTAGACTTATACTTTAGTAATTAAAGGAAAACTTCCAAAAATACTCAAAAAATACTTGTGAAGGAACATTTTACTTGTTCAAGTTTAACACCGTGATGCTTTTTGTTTTCCCCTCTTTTTCGGAAAATTTTTTGTTTGAATACTTTTTTATGTACATATACGACGATAATATCTTCCCTTCTCTTCCTTAACTACACTCTTTGAAAACGTATGATGAGATTCCATATCTGTAAAAAGCTTCACAGTGAATAAAAATGATTTTCGATGCAGACCTTTAGTACATATGTAAGTATATATGTAGTATTGCGATTACAAAAACTCAAAGCACGTTCACGCTCGAGCCCCGTCCCCGTTTATGCCATGTTTTTTTCTCTCAACCTTATACGAGTATCTCTCTTGCTCTGATAAATATTTGAGAAACTTAGCACAAATCGCTACCAGCAGCCCAACCAAACGCAGACTTCGCGCAGCTTATATCAAGCAATGGACCCATGCAGAGTTAGAGTGCGGCTCTGACGCGTGACTGTGCATACGGCACAGTAGGAGACCAACCAGCAACGCTCCCCGTCGCAATCACAACCACCGTGTTTGGATTATGTGCTTACTCAGTTCAAAAGAAAATGTGCAATGTGATCTACTCTCTAGAGGGCGGACAGGCAGGTAAGTATTTTCTTGTTCACTTAGTCAATTCACCGTTTACACGGCACTGCATACGAACGATGGTTTGGGTATCAAGTCATGAAGTCAAGACTGCTACGCAACATGTTCTGAAGCTTAGAGAAAATTTCACTTTTACCCACACCAGCTAACAGAGCAGGGAACAACAAGCAATAACCCACAAAAGGAGGACAAAAGTAGCAACATGTAAATGTATGTACATGTGAATGTATATCGCGTACATATAAGTAGAACTATAAAACTGTGTACTGCGATATTGGTTTCGGCGCCGGAATCGGGGGCAGCGGTTAGATTGGCAATGGAAATGGTAGTGTGACACAGCTGTCAATACCAGTTTCATTATGAAAAATGTGGGTTGCAACATGTATGAGTCGAGACTAAGAAACGTGTGTTGCTGCAACGTGACCGCGTTTACAATAGTAAAACACAGAAAAACATGCGCACTGCTGTGGCCGAGTTTGCCGTTTTGCCTTTGGCGAACTGTGAAAGAGGTTCACTTGTGAAAGCTTTTCTATTTCAATTGTGTTTCAACAGTCGAGGTTAACGGTTGTGCGAGTTTCTGTTTCGGTAATTCAATATTCCTATCATTAAAGAATACCTTTCTAACCACTTGATCAAAAATGTAACTTAGTAAATAGAATCAACAGCATTGTATAGAATCTCCAAATCCAATTACGCATACAACACAGAGAATTTGATGGCACTTGGCTTCTAGAATATGTATGTACATACTCGTACATAAACATAATTATTTAACTGCGTTGCGCCCTACATGCGTCTGAATATTTGAAAAGTATACCAGTCAAAAATAGTTAACATTTAATAATACTAGATTTGAACTTTTCCAGTTTCATGAATACATAAGAATACATTTTCATGTGCGGTGTTGACTTCAATTTTCGAAATACACACATATACATAGATATTCTAAATATTAAACAAACAAAAAGAAAACTTCTACGCTACAGCAATATCTAATATGAACGCATATATATCTAGTAGAACAACTGCAAAGTTAACTTAAAAAAATTAAGTGCTGGAACCAACGTTTTTAAAATGTCTATTGTTTGCACGTTGGAGCCAAAGGTAAATTTATTTAAGAACTCGGCGGCCAAAAATGTGCTTGTTTTGAAAAATAATAATGTGCTAAAGTCCGTAACGTTCACATCATCTAGCGGCGCAGCGGTGGATGCCGGTAAAAGTTGCAACGATAACATTTACAGAAAGGATAAAAGTACGTTTAAGAAAATAAAGTGCGCAATAGTTTTAATATACATTTGTATGTATATTAGGGTTGCCTTATTATATTTTATCGGATTTTGTGAATATTCATGAAAAAATGTGTTATCCAAAATTCCAGGTCAGTCGGAGAAAGTTTAGGCGTGCCGACCGCCACCAACCCCCACCCCCCCCAAAGTTTGAATTAAATATGTTCTCTTCTCCGGGGCCGCTGCATACAAGTGGATGCTCAAAAGTTTATAACCGGTTTTTCCCACTTAAAGAAAATGTTATTGTGTGTACAAAAATTTAGTGAAAAAGAATAAAGATAGATCATTCTCCATTTATTCACTTACTTCGTGTTCTTAGCTCTGAAAAATAAAATAATTTTACATTGATAACACCGGCACACAAAAAAAGTGTTGTGTGCTTTTAGACAGACCCACCTACCGACATATATTTCGACCCACTGAATCCGAATCTGAGGTCTGTTCGACTCGTACGCCTTCTAAATTTCGATATAAGTAATTGCGAACATTGTGAAAAAATTGCAAAAAATCCGCAATTTACTCAAAATTTTGAGGATGTACGAGTCAAACGGACCACAGATTCCAATTCGGTGCTATTCCAGTTTAAAGTAACGCAACTTTTGAAATTGACCAAAGATTGTTGCAGTTTATTTCTTTTCGAGACTGGCCAGCTGGTTTGGTTAGAAATATACTCTTCCACATTTCTGAACTTGCTTTGCATTAATTTAGAAGGACTTTTAAATAATATTTTAAACAAATCCCGATTTTTAATGAATAAATGGGTGCCGTCTGAAATAAACATTATCAGTATTGAAACAAAGAATAAATACAGACGGTACGTAATATTCTAATCCATTTAGTTGGAAGTTTTAGTGAACACTTCCGCGTGGTAAATTTTTTGATAAAATAATAGAATACACATTAATCTCAAAAGTGCGTAATATTACCAGTGTCGCCGCGAATCATTTTTAGCGGTAGCCAAATTTCTTTTAAAAAGAGCTAAAAAAATGTATTGGGGCTAAAAATGGTAGTTAAAATAAAAAAGGGCAAAAAAAGGGTATATTATAGGGCAAATACACGACACCAGCTTGCTGGCACTATCAAGAGATTGTATCATCAGGCTCGAGGCATTTAACATACCAGCATGCTGGTCCAATATTTATTTCTTTATAAATGAGGGCCAGAAAAGACCGTAATGATTAGAGCCGAAATTTAATAATTTTTTCACAAACACGGCTTTGACTCATATACTAGTATATATCACAAGAAATTTCCGGTAAAAAACTTTTTACTTAAAATAATGAACTAATTGTACCATCCACGACACCGGCATGCTGGTACAATCACACAACAAGAACATACACGGTCAATCGGCTGGCACCAACACTTGATGGCGCCAGCATGCTGGTATCATCTATGGTCCCTTTAACAAATTAAGCATATTTAGGGCTGTAAACTTATCTATTTTAAGTATAGTTAAATCATTGATATATAACTTAACTGCCCTAACACTTGTAAGCTGAAATTAGTCGAGAACGTAGAACGTATACTTAAACGCAGTCTGTATACGCAGAATTTTGTCGATTACTGGAGCCCTCAGTGTTGCTACACTGTTGCCACTCATCAATGCCTTTTCATAAACTTACCCTTTCAACTACAATTTTTTCGTGCTATAATAGATTTTAGCTAAATATAAACTACTTAGTTTTCAACAAAAACCTTATTCAATAGTAAATTTCAAATATTTTAAACACATTTTGAATAGGAACTTATATCTTTTTTACCATCTGTAAAACTGACGAAGTAGCAACCATCTAAAGAAGGAGAAATCAGCTGACACGGAAAAATCTAAATTCCGCAGATTTCTGCGCTACGGGCTACAACTACAGAAAAATTCTGCGGTGTTGAGTTTTCATTTACATGGCGCTTTGGTAAGACAGATCGTGTCAGCTGACTCGGGTTTACGTACCGGTAGGTTTACGTTCTTGACTAATTTCAGCTTTAAAGTTTGTATAAAAACGTAAGGAACATACAATACATATACACACCAAATGCATGTGAAAAGGTAAAGTCGGAATTTTTATGCTCTCACCCCTAGGATTGTTCTATACCGAAAAAAATATACCCCTATTTTTCATTTTGAAATCAAAAGTTTTTAGAAGTCGCTCAAACCGCCCAAAGTTTTCCATGTATTTTATATGGGGAAAAATAACTTTTCGTAGAAATGGTATAGAATTCTTAAAAATCAATATTTTTCTATCGGAAAACTCTGTTTGTCTGCAGGAGATTCCCATTAATTGTAACCAATTGTTTATTTAACCATTTGATGTTTAAATATTTTTATTCTAAAATATCTACATTACTTGTCAAAAACATTTGCTCATATTTGCAAAAATCCTTTCAAAACAAGGCCAACAAAATAAAATGAAAAACAACTCTTCCACACTGTAAAAGCTTGTTGTTTTTCAATTGCTACCAGATTTTTCGTTATTACACAGTTCTTGCACAAAATATTTGAACAAGTACAGTTATTCTGGCAGGTCCTGAAATTCACTTCCAAGTGCAAATGGCTCAAGTTCACTTTTTCGATCCAAATTTTGGTGTTCTGTATTTCTCGTGGTTCATGTCAAATGAATAAATGTTTTATTTTTTTCGTTTTCAACATCTCTTTCATTCTGCAAATGAATCAGTAAAAATCTCGGGATCCCGGAGCTGCAATCTCGGGATTTCGGGACATGGAAAAGTGTCCGAGTTCCCGGAATTCCGGAATTCTGAATCCCGGGATTGAATGCCCTAGTTCAAATAGACGAGTTAGACATGGTAAATGGGCTTAAATAAGTTAAATGAACAAAACGTGTTCGTTTAAATCGCATGCAATTGTTGTTCGGAAAATTTAACTATTTAAATCATTTAACTCTTCTGAAAACCAGTTCATCGCAGAGTTGTTTTAGAAAGCTTTCTGCTTCAGCCAATCAAAAAGAGCCAAAAACTTTCATTCCACACGCAACTTTTAAAAAATGTATATTTTCAAAAATATTTAAAATTAAAAATTATAAAAAAAAATATCAGAATTGTATGCATGTCTGCCGGCCAAAAAAGAGGCCAAGACGATAATTAGTTATTTCCCATCAAGCCTCAAACTCAACAGTTTGAAGTCTCTAATGGTGATTTCGTTTCTTGCAAAAAATGTTGCCCTTCCCCGGTGCAAAATGTGTTTGATGTTACACTCAACCCTGTAAAAGAACATGTTTTTTGCTTTCTTATCCGTGTTTAGCTCACGCATTTCGTTTTCAACAACTATTTCAAAAAGGGCCGTCGTAAGAAAACTCGGGCCCGAGACTAAAAACTCACTGTCCCCTATATATAATATCTGGTTCATACATATTCTGAGGTATCAGACAATACAAATATTAACACGAATCTCCTTCTCCCAAATATGAAAATTCACTTAATCCTGAGACACCCTTAAATTAATGAAAATTAAAAAAGCATAACATGAAATTAAGGGTTGTTTATATTTAAGGGAGACCATTTTTTAAATTATACTTGCTTCTCTTCGATTGTCTCGCATTACTTTGAAGTTAGTAAAAAAATTATTCCACAAAATAATCAGAGATTAACTTTCTTAATGAAAATAAAGTCGACAGCATTTTTTAATGCAATGTCCAATACATCAAAAAGTTTTTTGGCGCTGAATCCACCAGGCTAAAAAATGGAAAAATCTGGTTTTCTTCGAGCATATTCGGCCTTCTTTACAATAAAATAAAGCAGTTTCCTTTACTCTTAATTATCCACGTGTTTTCGGTGCAAAACTATTTGTAATGTAAGGCTTTTTTACTAATTGAATTTTCAGTTAAAGTAATTTTTTATTTAGTTAGATATCGGGCTCATTTGAAAGCAACATTCTAAAAATTTTATATTCTTTCTAACCCAAAAAGGCTCAGAAAATAAAAATTACGTAAAAATAAAAAAGCGAGAATTGAATTATTTAAAAAATAAAATAAAAAAAAAATTTTAATATACCACGCTTTTATAAATGGACCAAAAATTAGATAATAATATTTCTCAGACCTAAAATTTCTACAGAGAAAGTATAAATTTGAGATCGATTTTAAGCGGTCGTTATTCATATACCCACATACATACATATGTTACTCTTCTATCAATTCAGGTCTATTAACATGTGCCGCACGCTTTTCATTTTCAATCTCATAACTTATTTATAATCACCGTTGCTAAAATTTCAAAATCAAAAGTTATCAAAACAAATTCTATGGGACTGAGAAATATTATTTTTTAATTTTTAGTCCATTTATAAAAGCGTAGTATATTGATTTTTTTTTATTTTAATTTTTTTCTACTTGTATGTGTTGTCTGTATAAAATTTTGCAATAGATATTTAAATAACTCAACTTGCAATGAAAAGAAAACAGAAGACTATGCAAGCAAAATGTTTCGTGTTTACGTTAAGTATATAGGCAAATCTAAAAAACAGGTAACCTTGGTGTTATTTAGCTTTATTTTCACTGTTGGAAACTATATCAAGCTGGTTGCTTTTGGATATAATTCATTGACGTGTACTTGAAGCCTCAAAAAAAAAGTTTGGATCAATTTGCTGCATAATTTGTGAATTATAGGTGTTTAAATTAAGAAAATAATGAAAACAAGTATGCAACTTTTAAGAGGGGCAAATTTAATTATGTCATAAATTTTGAAGCACACCATATTCTGATTTGAAATTTAATGGGCATTTTGCACTTATGTGTACACTTCATATGTAGTAGGCAAGAAACGTGTGCATTTAAAAATAACGAAATGGCAAGTAACTCAAAGTCTGTAACTCCACATTTCACCATTTTCAAAATTTTCGGTTTATTGCGTATAGTTTCTCAAGCATTTAATTTTAAGAACTTTTTAAGTATGTGTATGTATGTATGTGCTTTCAGAATAAACCAACTTTTAAAGATAAAATATTCTGCGATCTTGAGCGTAATTTTTATTCCAAAAACATCTTAATTGAAGGCACATTTTGAAAATACTTCGAAACGATCTAAATATTTGTATAGCTACTAGTCCTTATAACATTGCATATACCTGTAAAATGCTTCAACAAAATGTTCTTGAAACCTTGATTTAGTACTTTTAATTATGCTCCTTCTTATAGTCAGAATATTTCGAGGGTGGTATCAAATCAAACTTTTTTCGACAAAGGTTCTCTTACTTAATTGGAGCCTTATAAATTCAATGGCATCGCCAGTTTTGCCCGGTTGTCTCCACTAGCGGTACATGAAACTTTGCTTAAATTTGAACTATTTTATAAAAAAAAACTCCCTCAGTTTTGAAGATATTTTACTAGAATTTTGCACATGGTTGTATTTTAATATTTCCTTCACTATCTCATAAAATCATCGAAATCGGTTCACTCTAAAATCTACCTCCCATACAACTGATTGTTCAGAGACGTTGTTTTCACTTTAACATATAGCACGCATACTATTCAGATATGAAGTTAGAGTTATAGCGCAAAAACACATATCTGAGTAATCAGTTGTACTGGAGCTATATGTTCAAGTGCACCCATTTCGATAATTTGAAGGAATAATTAAGGTAATATTAAAAACGGTTATGTGCAAAATTTTAGTCAAATAACTTCAAAACTGAGGGAGTTATTTATAAAATAGTTAAAATTTAATCAAATTTTCAAATACCATTATCTCGAAAACCGGAGCCAATCTGGTAAAACGGGGGATGCAATTGAATTTAGAACGCCCCCATTAAGTGAGTTCAACTTTCAAAATCGTTGCTCAAAATTTACAACTTGAACAACGTAATTTCAATCCAGGTTATTCTTTTTTTTCTTTTTCATGTTTATTCCTCTTCTTACTTTTGAACACTTCTATTAATCAATTTAGTAAGAGATTACGAATAAAATGAAATATAAAACATATATGTGCTCACAAGTTTAAACATTAAAATTTTTTTTTTGAAAGTGTACCTATTTTTTAAATTTTCCCATATACATAAATATGTACATTAAAGTGGTCCAATTTTTGTATGGGGAAAAAATGTCCTCCTAGAAAGCGGGGCACCCCCTTAGTTTTTTTTCCTTTTAATATTTGTAATATTTATACCAACTTTCAGTTTTCTACTGCAACTAATACAGGGTGCTCAATAACCCTGCGCTACTGGATCGCTGCGAAACTGGCAAAAATATTAGTGATTTTTGTAAAAAGGTACTGTTGTTATGGCAACTGAGGCTTGTGATCATTGTGTACAAATACCAGTGAGATATCTTAGCAATAGACGTCATCCTGGGCCACAGCTGCGATCATGATACAAAAAAGAAGGTAGTTTCAATAAACAACTTTTGACGGATAATAAATTTTTTTGAAGTTTCATAAATTGCGCGTATTATCAACGGCCTTGCCACTTTGATAATATTAAAACAATAAATCGGAGTATTTGCTTTCCCATATTTATGCCAATGTAATAGCATTTCAAATCAAAAACCATTATCAGTGCTAGGTACTTTTTTTATTAAAAATATTTAAAATGTAAACTGTCAAAGGAGACTTCACCGTAATTTTTCTTTTCATTTTGTAACAAAAACCACGCGCGCATTATCCTGTTATTTTTTTGTTTTCTTATTTAGAATGCAATCTTGCGTTTTAAAAATCGAATTCTAAGGAATGTTCTTCCCAAATAAAACCTTTTTATATTTCCGTTCAAACTTACTTTTAAATTTCTCATAAGATTTCGCAAAAGATTAGGCTTTGTGATTAGCGCATCATCATTAAACTTCACAGGTTTTTGATTTATGCACAACACCTGAAGCCGACTTGAACAGACCGCCCTCCGATAAACAATAACATATCGCCGTTTAAAGTACAAAACCGTGTATCAACAAAACGCACAACTGCATATGTGAGGTTGCATAAATTATTTTGTAGAGAGTAAAAACACTCATATTTCAAAATGGTTCTCTTTTTTTACAAAAAATTCGCATTTCAGGACGAATGGATAAGGCTTGAGCCAAGAGCTTGTGTGAGCAAATCCAATTTTTGGCAAAAATGTCGGTTTTGCAGAACGACGATACGCGGTTTTGTACTTTAAACGACGATATGTAAGTATGCACTTTCTTCAGGCTTTCTGAAACCTATTCGTCAACCCCATTTTCAAAATCATGTAGCCGGCATAATTTTCTAGTTCATCATATTCCACATCTTTGAATGTACTGATAAAATCTTCTGCTTAAAAAAAAATATTTCTTCTAGTGATCAGGTAGCATGAATTTGATGAAATGTCATAATTTTATTAAAAGTCAAATGGTTAACAACAACAAGGAATGTCATTAAATGAAACTACCTTCTTTTTTGTATCATGGCTGCGATCATCTGTTTTTTAGAGCTGCTTATTTTGGTCTAAACTGCTGTTTTTTGACCTGAGTTGCATTAAATAGTCTTATACAACTTAGTAGTATTTGTGGTTCAAATGGTAAAATATATGCTCAAAAACTTGAAAAATATTAGATGATTGTTTTTTAAAAATGCTATTTAGTAAATTTCGTTTTGATTTCGACATTAGAAATATTCAGATTATAAAAGTTTTTCACATATGTTTTAAGATTTTAAAAATTTTAAAAAGTACGGTAGAATGCAACAATGTGGTTGAATTTGTTTGCATCTTCGTCAGCTTATTCGTTTGCAGACTGGAAAAATGGCGAACAGCCATCAAAATACTAATTCAAAATACACAAAAATGGGTGCGCGGAGCAAAATTCAGCCCTAATGGTAAGTTCATTTCATCGTGCGGCGACAAGTTAAGAATTTGCGATACATTTTCAGACGAATGTATGCGAACGTTCACCGGGGGAAGAGGTATGGGACGGCAGCTGGCATGGCATCCAGACGGCAATCTGGTGGCTTTAGCATTAAGTTGTAACCGCGTTAAGATATTTGACAAAGCTGAAGGCGAGCTAATACAGTGCATTCGTCGCCGGAGAATGATGTTGCATTTCACCCAAGTGGAAATTTCTTGGTGACTGGTGGCGATGACGATACAATAAGATTGCTTGATTTATTAGAAGGTCGGCCAATTTATACACGGTAGTAGGGCACTTTAGCGGAACCAGGTCAAAATGGACGGGAAAATTATACACTAACTGGCTACTAAGTTTGCGCTGTCGCTTTCTCTCCACATGGTAGACATTTTGCTTCCGCGGGCGAGGATCGACAGGTAATTTCTGCTTTGTATGTAAAAAAATTATATAATATAAATTTTTTCCTGTATTCAACAGTTGCTCGTTTGGAAATCTAATTTGCGTACGTTTGATGCCAATAGCGCTCGCAACAAACAAGCCAGTTCTCAAAGAGTCCAAATTGATTTTAGTCATGCAACTGCTCCACATAACTCCGCCATAGACACACCAGTTGCTGGAGTACCAAAAAGCTGTGATGAAGGTATTTTAATTGATCCACGACAATCCGTGGCATATGGAATGCGTGATGGAAATTTTCTGGTGCTTGATAGCCAATATACTACAAGAGAACCATCTCCAAGCAACTTTACCACACCACATTGTCAGTAACATAAGCAACAGCAGTACCTCGTTTCTACACATGCCAAACAAAAGTAACAACAGCGATGGCCAGAGAACACCAAGCAAATATTTTTAATATTCATTTTTGTTTATCTTAAGATTTCGTTCGCGCTTAACTGCTTGGAAGGCTGCTGATGACTCTTCATAGAAAATGCATTGTTTGTAATTTATTAAATGTGATGTGTACATACTTATGTATTTCTGTTTGTATTTTAAACTATGTACGTTAACAATTTACATTGTATTAAATTATTACTTGTATTATTATTAACCTATTACACTTTATTTAAAATAAAACGAGTCATTTGTATTTTCTGATAAAAATATATTTATTTAAATTCTTATTGCTCTTCCACACCACCGCTGAGGTAGCAATACAGGCGCGTTACCGATTTTTTTAAGGTGTTCGGTTCCCCAGGAGGCCTATTTTCACCCATATAAAATAAATATCATTACCTTAACAAAAAAAAATATATATATATGTAGTTAAAATATAATTAAATGCTAATCTGTTTAGCGATTTAATGTGTACAAAAGTAATACTTTTTGAAAGCTGGAAAATTAGTTGAGGATTTTCTTTGTTAAGGTAATGATGTACATTTGTAAATAAGTATACAAATACATAATCAAAAATAAGACTAAATAATACTGCTTGCAACAAAAACAAACAAAATAATACTTGTATTACAATTCAGGTACGGAATTTTACAGGTACATATTTTACAAAGTATTTACAAAACCGCCCCCAGTGACAGGCTAACAAACAAAGTAAATAATAATAAAAATAGATGTGGTGGGGATATAGGGCCTGCACTAAAAAAAATACTAGAAAGCTGCAAAGAAAACAAGCATATGAAAATATAAATATGAATATAAAAAATATGAATATAAAAAGAAAGGTCTTACGCCTGTAGAAAAGATAAGAAATGTGCAAATCAATGAGCAAGGAAATGGGAACAAGGATTCGAACTTTGCAGACAGACACCCAGACTGAACCCAGACAGACACCCAGACTAATTTGAAATGTAAATGAGAAAAAAGAAAGGTCTTACGCCCATAGAAGTGTGCAAATTAAAGAACAAGGAAATGGGCACGGAAGCTAACTACATGGGCAGCTCATTTCAAGACACCCAAATCGATAAAACCCTATTTTTCAGACGGATTCGGACTTTGCAGACAGACACTTAGACTGAAAGCGAACTGTATTGGTGTGTTACACACAAAAACTTAATGTTTTTAAAATTTGGTTGGTTCGCTTTCTTATTGAAACTGTTAACCAGAAAATAAGTTCTTATTCTTATGAAAATACATTTTAAAACATCGGGGTTGCAATTTTCGCAACAATAGTATGGCTCTACGTCTATCATTTTCTCAAATAAGATTTGGGAAAACCCAATTCTATGACAATTTGAATCGAAATTATCTGTGTAGATTTTTTCGATTTTGGACATAAACTCAACAAATTCATTGGGAGGACTAACAAGATGGCTATTACTAAATTGCTTCTCCATAGTGAAGAAGAAATCTTTTTCAGTAATTCCATCTTCAAATCTTGGTAATGGCATTAAGCAATTATGATGCTTGAAATATTTAAAATACATGTAGCCGCAAAAGTAAACAAAAGCGCTTCGATGAAGAAAACTACTTTCATCAATATCAACCGAAATATCGATTTGGACATCTTGAAATGAGCTTAAACTAGGCCGGGGTAGGCCTTGAAATATTTGCCAGGAAGTATCTCTGACTAAAACATCGTCACAAGCTGTAATAAGGGTGCTATTAGAAAATGATTCCCACTTATCTTCAGGCAAGAGTTCACAGTTCCCTTTATCTACGCATCTAATATACCCTATACCCCAGGCTTGCCTAAAGAGATATGAGAAACGCTGCGGCGTTATTCTCACATCAAAGGACCCCCCTCTACGAATATGACCAAAAAAATTTTCTATTTTGTCTTGGCATAATTTACGTGTCAATAAAAAAGTGAATTCGTTATGTGACAAGAATCGCCACAAACGACGTAAACTACTAATATTTAGGACCCAACCTTTAATAAAACTATACGTATTGGTAATATCGCGACCTAAATCGTCGTAAACTTTAATGGAATTCAAAAACTGTTCGGCTTCGTCAAGAAAAGTAAGTTGGTCTACAGTAGCTTGAAAGGGTTGTTTGAAATTTCCTACATCCCCAAAGTATATACTATTAAAAATATTAAATAATTTGTCAAAGAAAAGGACAAATTCGGCAGTGTTAAAAAAGGAAGGGGATCTTGAACTATTTAAAAGCCCCGAGCTATAGATAGCAAACATTGCGCTTGCCACAGAGTTACTAAAGACCTGCGATGCTAAATGCACGCTCATTTTATCAAAGGTTTTAGGTCTAATATGTGCCGAGGTAAGTTTATGGGTACGGGTATGGGTATGGGTTATGGGTATGGGCACGACTTCAATTTCCTACCTAGTTAAGGATGCACCATTGAAGATTCCTCCAGGGTCGACTTCGATATAGTATACCACTTGCATTTGCATTTTTGAATACAAAATCTTAATGCAATTTAGAAGGACGGCTCTCAACACTAATATTATAACTTAAGTAAAAGAGTAACTAACAGATTGGCTGACTTCCAAAACGTCTATTGCTTTGCATACGTACCAAGTATAATGTCCCATAACGCCGAACTACAAAATGTTAACAATGTATACTTTTTCAAAACGCATTCGAAAAGTTATCGAAACGCATCTCTAGAGCAATCAGCGCATCAGAAACAAAGTTGATGCTTCGTTTGTTTTTGGTTACCATTGGTGTTTTAAAAATGGAAAATTCAGAAAAATTGTCCATTGCTAAATTGAATATTTAAAATATGCAATACATAAGGTTGCGATGTGTCGCAACTCTGCATTTTGAATAGCACAGTAAAACAGTTTCCAAGCATTGTATTGATACGCTTTCGAAGTCAGCCATTTCTGATTCCGGGTGCACTATTTCGAAGTTCCCCCAGGCATAATTGCACAACAAAATTGTATTAACAAAAAAAAAACACACATACACTTATTTCAAAGCTAATATTGTACACTCACCGGCCGATCTCTCCCTCTGGTGGGAAGGGATACAGAGGTACCCCTAATCCGCATCCAACGATACAAGCCTGGTTGACCATTTTCCTGTTATAAAAAATAGCAAACAAGCAATTAGAATATGCAATGAAACTTGGGATATTTATTAAATGCTTACCTCGTTGATGCTGATTTTGTTGAAAAATCTGAAAAGATATCAAAATTAGTAAATGCTCTATTAAATGATTAAAAATAAATTCGCAAGATGTCCGCAGCTCAGGTTGATTGAAGAAATCCGTTTAAATTTTTCAAATTACATCTCCTTGCATATTGGCAGGGTTGCATACTAAAGGTAGTTTTGTAAAAATTTAAGATATGTTAGTTCATTCAATATTTATATCTGAGCCAATAAAGAATGACAAATATATCCGAAAAACAAAGTTTGGAGTAAAACGCATTTTTATGGCCCCCCATAAAATTCCGATTCATTTTAAATACAAAACCCTAAATTTTTTTCGAACAGTTTTCATTGAGAAGAAATTTTTTCATATAGCTTTTGTATTTTTAGCAACAAATATTACACATTTTGTCTAAAACTTGTTTGTAAAATAATATTATTAGCGCGTACATTGTCAAAAAGGGGAGAAGAGATGATTTATTTTTATTTAATTCTTAAAGCACCTAATTATTAGAGGTACCTTGGTAGTAGGTACACCATGGTAAATATTCGCATAAAACTGTTGATTATTTAACTTATATGGCTAGTTACGTTTCATTCTTACCTCGTCCATTGTGTTCATTTGCTTTTATGTGCTCGTAGCAAAAGCGACTACCTGGCAACCTATAGGGGTTGAATTTTACTTAAATTTATACATTTATCCACCAAAGTCGTTTGATAAAGTGATAAACTTTGGTTAAATAGATTTCCATACAAAGTTTTACAGTTCAGTTATCAAAATGATAAATTTATCACTTTATCAAGTTTATCAAGAGTTTATCACTTTTGATGAAGACCCCTATTATTTATTCAATAACAGAACAAAGGAAATAAACAACATGAAAATATTATTTGTTCACAATTATGAGCACTGATCTGGCATTTTGTTCAAGTACGTGTAGGAATGAAATACAATAATCAATTTCCTTCTGTTTTTCTCTCTGAAAACCCGAATTGTCTCAAATTTAGTGACTTGAGATGACACTGGATTATTGAATACCATCATAACTCTCAGATAATATTTATCATAGCGCACGGCAGTGCGCGCGAGTGACGGAAGCAGCCACAGTAGCATGCTGAAATAATAAGTATACTTACATTTTGTGTCAAAATAAATAAAAAAATTTACTCAATTTATTAAAAACCATAGTTTAAAATTATTTTTATTGATATTTCTTGTTCCTTCGAAACTCGATAAAATTAAATTTTTCTTTATTTGGAATAAAATTATAATTAAAAAATTATGCTGCAAAGCAACACTTTTCTGTAATTCCAATAAACACAGAACCCTGTTTCATATTTTTTCGGAGCTGCACAAAACCCTGGTCACGAAACAGCACCTCGGAACCCTGGTTTTTCCCGTTATTTTTTCCCGAATTATTTCATTCGGGTCGTAGTTTTGCAGCTTCGGGCCGTTCGGTTTTGCTTGCCATATTGGCTGCTATATTGTTCACACTGTCATCGCCATATTGAACACCCTGTCAACTATCTGTCAACCCTAAGATATCTCACTTGTATTCTTCCACAATGCTTGTGATATTTTTTTAGATAATTTAAATTTGAGATGTTCTCAGGTTACTTAACCAATTGTTTGATCAATATATGTACACAATACTTCCAGAGTACAATATGAGCATCCTCTAAATTTATACTTATACCAGCCCAGGTGCCCCCAAAACCTTTCTTGGAAAAATTTTTTTTGGACCACTCTAATGTACATACATACATATAGCAGCACTTAATTTCATTTAAAGAAATGTGTCGTCCATTTTCACTGTAGCGTATGTAGTGGATATTTTTAGGCGCAATATTAACTTCTTTTAGCGGGCGACATCCACCTCTAGAGTTTTGATATGATACCAGGCGACGAGGTTAATATCTGGACTAGGTTGTATAGAAGCTTTACCATAAATACCGTAGCTATATTTAAAGTATAAATAGTGGTCTGGACATACAACATTGCAAGTTGATGAAAGCGTTGTAATAAAAAGGAACGAGGCCAAAAGAAGCAAAATAAGAAGGTAAACGAAGAAGAAGTTTTTATGATTAAATAATAAAAATCTATTAGAATTATTTCAAGTATTTTTCTAGTACTATTATCATCTTTCAAAATGACTCTCGAATGGTGCTATAAAATTTTTCCTTTAAGAGTTACGGCCACTTAAACTGCCGTGTCCTCGAATCTAACATCGCAAAACCAAGCATCAAAGTGTATGAATTTTGAAAATGAAACTTTGGCTTGTAATAAATATCTATGGAATGCGTTAATTATTATAAATAGGACGATATATCAAATTAAAGGTTATTAAATTTAGTACCTCACGTTCATTTATCATATTTCAGTAAGTCTAAAAATTATTAAGATATTAAGATAAAACTTACAAAAACTATAATTTTCTCTTATGAATTTTAAATTCTTCTTTACATCAGCCACCAAGTGAAAAATACAAAAAAGTGAGACGAGATTTATTTCAAACGTTTTAATGTTTCCGGATATTTATATAATATTAAAAGGACCATGGACTTGGTCACGCCGATTTGGTCAGTTTTTAAGATTGTTGTGAATGAAGTCAAACATGTATTGTCTAAGATTAGGAATCGTTTGATACGTTAATAGTAGTTTCAAGCATATAAGTATTTACTTACATTAACATAATACAAGTAGGTTGAGAAACGCCCATTTTAAGTCCATTTATGCAGTCTTGAAAATTGGTGCGGAATGGTTTCATTAGTCACCTAGTAAAGTAGGGGACGTGCAATAAGATTTTAGATCAACATAAATATTTTATTCTGAGTTGATGGTCAATTTTGGTTATTTAAACTTCTGGATTCTAGGCTAATTGACCTAATATGGTTGAGCGCCGTCGCAATATCGTCTGTGTCTTCTTTTTTATAGCCGAGCGCACTTGTGCACAAGGGTATATTAATTTTGTTCACATAACGGTTGTTTGTAACAGCCAAAACGAATCGAGATAGATATAGACAAATGTATACATAAATGCTCAGAATGAATAGAGAAATCGATTAAGCCTAGTCTGTATGTCCGTCCGTCCGTGTACACGATAACTCGAGCAAAAGTTGAGATATCTCAACAAAATTGGGTATGTAGGTTTCTGTTGTTCCAAGGTAGGTTGGTATTGAAAATGGGCGAAATCGGACTAAAACCATGCCTACTTCCCATATAACGGTAATTTACAGAAATACGAAAACTGCGATATTTTAGTAAATACTGAATATAATTCACTCAAAATTGATATTTACAATAATTTTCAGACAAAAAATAAGAATATTATAAATTTTTGGAAAATGGGCGTAGCCACGCCCTCTTATGGTTACATGTGTATATCTTGGTAACCCCTGCACCAATTTCTTCCAAACTTAGCACGGTTGTTGGCCTTGGTACACCATAAGAAATGGCCGAAAATTTTTAAAATCGGACAATAACCACGCCCAAATCCCATATAACGGTAATTTAAAGAAATACAAAATCTTCGATAAATCAGTAAATATTAAAGCTAATTTATTCAAAATTGATGCTTGCATCAATTCTTAACCAAGAAATACGTTTACTTACACAATAATGTATGAATCAAAATAAGTTGGTATGTTTTTTACATTCTCGTATTCTGCAAATTTTTTAAACGATATTTTTGCCAAAAACCTCAACCCAAGCTTAACCTAAGTAGTACTAAAAAATCACAACCCAGGTATGCACATATTTTCATTTTATTTTCCGAATTCGGTGTTTCGCATTTTCTTCTTTTTTATATGAAGAAAATAAGCAACACCGTTCCCAACCAGAAAAAACCCAAACATCTGCGGTAAGTGCCAGATACTTCAGTCTTGGAATTTTTCATACAAAAATTTAATGCGCTACAAAACTGCATACTGAAATCTTTCCAAGAAATCTAATTTAAAAGCTGGAATTTTTTGTTGATTCTTTTTAATATTGCACAAAGTTTCATATATTCATATTTATACGTTTTTTTTGCTAAAGAATAAGCTATACTTAAAAACATATCTAAAATTAAAGAACAAAAAAAATCTTGTCGTGCGCTATAATTTTGACACATAGTGTTAGTCAGTTTTTATAACTTATAAATGGTTTTTATTAATTTTCGATTTTAATCGAAATGACCGATTAATC
>NW_023462004.1:0-21687 GCF_013731165.1 Rhagoletis pomonella
GGGGGCACCTATTCGTGTACAAGGACGCAGTCCAGAAATACGTTGACCAACCACTGGACCCGACGACATACAGACGAGCGATCAACGATATTCATAGGGAGTCGGTCACCACCTACCTCGACTCCCGGCCTATGAATGCCGTGATCGGAGCCCAATCACCACCTGCAGAAGACCCGCGTGCCCTGGCTCAGTTACGGTCGGGATATTGTAGCCGCCTCAACACTAGAAAGCTGGTCGAATTTTGACAGTAACTAGTACTTCTAGTATACATTAATATATTAATGCACATATGCATGCAAACATACATACATACATTTTTAGTTTTTCTAATTTAATTTCCAAATGTTATAGTACTTCCATCTGATCTAGACTTTTAATATAGCACAAACAATACATACATATGTATGTATATATGTATGTATGGATGTGTTTGTATGAACAAAAGTACAGTATATGTACTGTATAAACAGTTGAGTGCACATACAAAAGTTTTTATAAAGTGTACACAGAAGTGCTCTTTTCACAAGATAATTCAATCACGTGATACATATTAGCATGTACATATGTATGTAAATATGTACATACAAAGTTAAATATATACGGTAAGAACTTACATATTTGTTCTAACGGCCTTATGCACATAAATTTACATATGCATATATTTACATAGAAGCATATGTACATATGTATGTAGGTGGAAAAATGTGCACAGTCATTATTTAATCGCATATTCGTTAGCTTAGCTAGTCTGATATGATAAGTGTTCTCATGCTTTCAAGCAAAGTAAATTGTGGCAATCTTTGAATTTGTTGGCTTAGGTCATTGACTAAATAGTTTAGTAGAGATATGTATGTATGTTAATTACAAACGTTCACGGACTTTAGAGCATATATTGTATGCGTGTATGTATGTATGGTCTTGATGCTGATTAGCGCTAAAAAGATTACGGATAACGCGATGGGTTTACGTACGAAAACCGTACTAGTTTATACAAAGCTTTATGCGCATTAATATTATAATATAAATAAATTCAAATAATGCAATATGTAATTATCAAACAAAGAATTGATATGCCTCAATGTTAGAGTTTTAACGAGATGATGATACGATTAGAAGCGAAAAAAGACTAAATAAGTTTTAGTCACAGAGCACCACAAGAGGCAAAGCAGTTCAGTTTGAGCGGTAAGTGTGGCAAACAGGTGCTAGAAATACTTAAATTCTAAGCTACTTAAGAATTCACGATCGTGATCGTACGCATGTTGAGCTCCGAACAGGTGATCGCATGGACCCCTGTTACTAATATGTCGATTAATCCGCTTCTTTAGGAATTTAAGCAAAAACACTGATTGACCTGAAGCCTTGGGACTGATACGTGAGATTTTGATAACCTTTGCGTATATTCTCACACAACGCAACTAAATAGAGAAAACATGACACCTTCTAAATCTTATTTATAATGCACTTTTTAGCGAGTTTTTAACAATTAGCTAGTCTTTTGTTCTGAAATTTGCTACAGTAAGGAGAAGAAATCATAGGCAAGATCACCTGTATGCTCGGCAGTAACACGAAAAAAATTCCAGCTTACTTTTATATGAAAAAAATCTGAGTCATTTCTTCTGTCACGGTGGGGCAAAAAAAGGAACCTGCTTTTTGGAGCAGATATATTTTACGGAAACTCTGCGAATTTGTTTCACATTTCTGTGTGAACTTGATGTCTTTATAATAAAACAAATAACCACGAATACAAACAAACCAAAAACTAAAACAAAAATTATTGCTTTATTATAAAAAAAAAAATCCGAAATTCCTCTGTCACGGGTGGGACAACGTTTGTCACAGGTGGGACACGAACGATAAATTAAAAAAAAATAACGACTACGACAACAAGTAACATCTGAATTGAATCTTGTTTTTTTACCTGAAAATTTGGATAAATAAGAGCTTAATAACATTATAACATAACATAACGTAAAATAACATAAAACTAACAATCTATGCAACCTAAAGCAGTTTTCAGTGTATACAGAAGTGTGATAATGACTTTTGTAAGAGTAGTTAATATTTGATGCTATTTTTTTTCAGAATAAAGAACGATTTCGCACTGGTTTTTAGTGGACATGAAACCACTTTAAATATTGGTACGTTACCCACCAAAATCTACATATCTGAAAAAATTTACATAGCGCACTTTGCAAGTGGACTACTCATATGTAGCTATAAATATTATCATTGAATGATGGATTTGCATATGCAAACATACTTATATACGTATTAAGGTACATATCGCTAGCTTAGATTGAAAAATTTCCAAGTCCACTTTTTATGAAAACTGATATCTATTTGGATACAGGAGGCTAGAGAAATTAAAAATGTATTGTATCGAAAAGGATTGAGGTATTTCGTATTATTTATTCTCGTTTAAATTCAATGAAAGGAAAATTGTCCAAAAGTCCAAAAGAAGCACCGAAAATCCGATAAGCCCAAAATACATAGCATGAAATCTTTGAATAAATTTCGAATCACTATATGGAGTTTTGCTTCCCTTTAAAAAGCCAAAATGTTGTATTCAAAGTTTTGCGAAATGCTTGAAGAAATTGGCTATACGAATTTTTTTGTTTCCTCTCCTGTAACATTTCTAAAATAGGACTTAGCAACTTTTCACTCTAAGCTAGCAATATATGTTTTAATAAACAACAATAAAAATAAAATTTAATTAACAAAAAATACCATCCTTTCCACTGGTTTTTAAATTAGCGCAAAAAATTGGAAAAAAGCAAGCTACATTTTTGCAGCATGCACCACAGTACTCATAAGCTGACGGCGTAAATTTGCAAATATATATCACCAACGGCAGCTAATTTTTCTAAATTAGCCACAAACCTCTCACTTCACCATAGAATATGGTAGTTTAAATCGGCGTGGCGAACTCCTTGATCTCAGTGGTGAACTCCCGCATCTCAGATCTTCTAATTAGTACTTGAGAAAATGTTACTTAACATTTGCGCCTTCTCATTAAATTAACATTCTCTGTTAACATTCTCTGATTTAACATTAGAGCAAGATCACTAACATTCAACAAACAAAAATACTGCCTACTTTCAGGCTGAAATTTTTGTTACACTGACAGCATTAAATAAATTACAAATTTTAAATTATTTCCATTTAAACATTTGGCGCTTACGCTTTTGCTAATAGGCAGTTTCGCGAAACTAAGTCAAAAATTATTATTTTTTGTCTGAATTTAATATGGATGTTTGGTCGAGCTTCTCCTCCAAGGATCTCCTCTGAAGGGATAATGGATTTAAAGAGCAGCTTTTTCTAGGCAAAAATATTTTTCTATTTTTAGATGTTGCTCGAATCAGGCATCAACCCAAGTTCTACGGAGTGGTAGTACGCACCCCTAAGCACTAGGCTACAGCGGCCGCTCAATTTAAAATCGAATATGTAATTCATCACTTACCATGATATGAAACGGTGACATACGATATCTGCACACAAGTCTCTGTACAACCAATTGGCTTTAGTGTACGCACAAATTGGCCATTCTGAATGGTGTACACATTAACAGTGCCGTCCTAGAATGCAACCATAGAAGAAAACATAAAATTTCGTATCTCCATAATAAACAACTACATAATTGCAAATTTAGAGCGTACCAGCGATCCCGAAACCACCATATCTAATTCAGTGTAAATGGCAACACTTGAAATTGCATCGTCATGACCATACAGAGTGGTCAATGGTTTGGGTGAGAATACATTTTGCGTATTCAATTGTGTGACCGCCTGCAAATGCGCCTGACCTGTGAGTGCATGCATTGGAATGTTTGTGCTGGCCTGCGCGCTGCCATACTGTTGACTCTGTATGCTCCAAACAATGCAAGTGCAATCGCGTGAACCGGTCACTAAGTAGGAACCGCAATTGTCCAACGCCAGGCAGGTGATAATGTCTAACGAGGAGGAGCAGAATATGCAAACAGTTAAATATTTACAAAAGCTTGAGAAGCGATCGATCGCTCATTGAACGACATTTATGCACACACCTAAATGCCGCGTTACAGATGCCACCGCCTTGCCTTTGTGTAAATTATATACACGCAGCGAATTATCCCAAATGCCACCCGCGTATAGCAGTTTACCATCTGTGCTCACAGCGAATAATTGTGAGTGTGGATTTTGGGAAGGATGAAAGGGACCGAATATGCGTTTACGATTTCTACAAAACAAAGGGGGACGTTAGATTTAGGTGTAACAAGGCAGCAATTAATAACACCCACTTCAAGTTCGTGGTTGTCGCATCGATTTCCAATAAAAATCCACGTTCTTTGTCGTACGACATCCATGAGTTCGCACCGAGTATGCAAGATTTGGATATGCTGACGAGCACATCAGGGCTGAGCTGTAGAAATGAACGTGGCGGACTACGCGGTGCGCTTAGGAAGACAATTGGATCTTTTGGCGTTGATAGCTCACAATAGTATTGCACAACCTTATCGAGAAATTGCGTCAAATCTGGTCGCTTCAACTCGGCGCGCACCAATTTCAACGCAGTCTCTTCCTGTGTCAAACGACGCGGATGTGGTTCACGCAATAACTGCGATGGCACTTGACCAAAGTTGTTGATCATACCCTCAACTGCCTCACGCTCGACCGGGTTGGTTATTTTATCCAGATCTACGGCACCTTCATAGGAGCAATAGTAGAAAACGTTGAGCGCTTCGACAGCTTTAGGTCCCTTTTGCTTGTAGCTGTGGGAAGAGGAAACAGCAGAAGTTATTACATAGCTGAAGGTACATATTTGCGGTAATATCAAACTCACCCAAAAATCAAGTCGATCCAATGATGCAGATTTTGACTAACATATTCCGATTCTAAAGCACGTCGGTGGATGGCAATAAACTCTTCGGGTGTGGTGGCCCAAGGCGGCAGTATGACATCGTCTACTTTCTCTTTTGTTATTTGTAAGTGACCCAAATCGAATCTGAAATTAAATTATTTGTGTAAAATCTTTCAAAAAAGGTGTTTCACAAATAATCATGCCCCTTACTTATTCATATTTTTCAGAAATTCAGGAAAATAAAAGAATTCCGGTATCAGCTCCTTCACATCATTCGGATTATCCATTAACAATTTCCATGTTTGTGGTATCGAATGAAATTGCCGATCTGCCACATCGAAACGACCGCTTTGTAGTTCAATGTGTAGCGAGGTAAATGGTTCGACGCGCAGCAAATAGTGCAAGACGCCACCTGAATTCGAATAATGTGTGCCATAATGGAATTTCGGTATTGCGCCAGAAGGATCTTCAAATGATTCATATTTGATGCGAACACCAGCTTCATTTTTGGGATTTATCTAAGGCGAGAGAAATCTTTTAAGAATTTTCAATACACACACACATGAAAAAAATACCCCCAACTTACCACACCGACAGGCTTGGAGAGATCACGAAATGATTTTGGATCAGTCAAGTCCAAAACATCACTGGTATAGTCGGATAATATCCAGGGAAATACTGGATACTGACTGAGGTCGTTGTAGGAGCGACCTGTTAAGTAAAAGGAAATTTGTTGTGTATGCAAATATGTATAAAATAATTCAGCGCATAACACACCTGCAATTGTATTCAAGTACATAAGATATTCGAAATTTGAAATCTCGCGATTAACCCATTTCTGCGTGAGTCCTGAAGTGCGCAACAACTCTCCTGGCGAACGTCCAGAGCCATATAAGATGTTTGGCGGCTGCAGGCTTAGAATTTTTGTGAAAACTTTGTTGCGAGTCTGCGCGAAAAGTGTGTAGAGCAATTAAAATGTGCAGTGAAATTAAAAAATGCGCATCGACGCGCAACTCACCTTTGTGGTAAAATTCAAAAAATAGCTGGTTTGATCTATCAGAAATATTTCTAAAGCACTGCGCCGCAAATTATATTTACGTAAATGTACCTCGCGTATCTTGCTGATGGGGAAGCTGAAAAAGGTAAAAAAAAAACATATATATGTATAAATCAATAAATATTAATTTGTTCGTTTGTAGGACTACTCACCGAAAATCGTGCTTGGAACCATCATCCGATGGCGGACTCAGGTCGATGAATGTAAAAAGCGTTTGATTAACCTCAATTTTACCCTTCACTTTGGTCATCAGCGTGATGAGTTCACAATCCTGTGAGATAACCGATTTCTCTAGTGGTACATCCTGTTGGGATTGCGCTTCAATCGACTGCCGTAGCTCTTCTTCGAGTTGTAAATTCTCATCATCGGCCAAGAAGTCACGCACCACGGCATTCTTTATGGTCGAATCGAATTCCGAGATTTCTCTATAGAAAATATTTTTGTGTATTAATTGTATACATTTAAATATGATTCTTTCTCATCCCTACCTTGGATCGTAGGCATTTGTGGCATTATCGCGTAAATTCGCCGCATTCTCGTGCTTATTCGGATACAATTGCGGTTCGAGTTTTAGGCGCATGCGTGCAACATTCTCGTGATTTGCGAGCATCCAATATTCTTCATCTAAATTACTGCAAGTAGTTGTGGTGAGAATTTGTATTATGTATTTGTTTTTGTACTATTTATTTAAGTGTTTTGCATGTTACTAAATACCGCGTATAAAAGTATTTATGTAGTTAGTTTTACCTAATGAAATACGGCGTACAAAAGTACTAAGAGACATTGGCTTCACCATCTACCGCGTTGTAAAGTACTTAAAGTTTTTGGCTTCACCAAATACTGGAAACTTAGTAATTATGACTTCTTGATTAAATATTAAATATGTACTCGCAATTAACTCAGTATAAAAATTTTTTATTGAAAATAAAGAATTTGCGAGATTTTTGAGACTACTTCGGGATTCTCGGAATAGTTTCAGGATTTTCCAGACTAAGTAGATGCTTCGAGATTTTAAGGCCGGTTTGGCGTTTTTGGACTACTTCTCGATTTTCGGGACTACCTCGGGATTTTCGTGACTTCGGGATACTCGGGACAATTTCGGGATCTTCGGAAATACGTCCCTATTTTCGTGATTTTTTCGGGGCATACTCGAGATTTTGGGACTACTTCTCGATTTTCGGGACGGTTTGGGGATCACCTCGGTATTTTCAGGTTTCGCGAGATTCATTCACGATTTTCTTGACTACCTCGGAATTTTCGGGACTATTTCGGATTGTTGGGACTACTTCTCGATTGTCGGGACTGTTTCCAAAATTTTGGGAGTATTCTTTGGGATTCCATCTCGATTTTCGCGATTTTCGGGACTGCTCCTCGATTGTAGTGACCGGTTCGGGATTTTTCGGACTAATTATAGATTGGCGCTTATACTTGGGATTTTTCGGAATACATACATATAACGGGATTTTCTGAACTAAAATTTATTTGTAATATGCTTCGTCGTGTTGAGCAGAGATGAGTCGAGACGCGTTGAAGTGGAGTGAGTTAAGATAAATTGATTTGAGATGAGTTCAGTGAGGTCAATGTAAGGTATTTAGTGTTTAAGAATTTAGCCATTGACTAAATACCTTAGTACTTTATTGGAAGTAATTGCAATCTCTAAGGTATCTAATTACTTTAGATCAAGGTAATTAGCAACTGTTAAATTCTTTATTTATTTTTTTTAATTTAGTATAAAGGAACTCCTAACCACTAATTTTTTTATTTTAGTATTTCGCAACTCCTAAATAGCCATTCCATTTCGCTGTGACAGTTCTGTCGTGCAGCATGCGGCAGATAATCCTAAGTAGTCCGGATAATACCTTATGTAAAGCTCCCCGGTATTAAGGAAGGCACCAACTGCAATATCTCAATCGCTCTCGAGGAAACCTGTTTCCTGTGCTATGTAGAGCTTAATCAGTCTCTCAAGAGTTTTCAATAGGAAAGGGGGAGGCTGAGTGGTTCGAAGTCCCTCAGAAATACGTTATCCTCACACTCCTTCAAGTTCCTGAGATTACCCCCTTTCTAAGCAGCGACACGAGATCTCTACACACTTTTTCAGTTTCGCCGAATAATGCCAGTCGGTCCAGGGGACTTGCAGGGCTTGAAAGAGTTAATCAGCGCATCTCGTTGGGTGCTTTTCTAACGACCAAGTTTCCATAATAGCTAAGATGTTTTATGTTATGTCGCTCAGGGAAAAAGTGTATTTACCACCGCAATTAAGACTAGGTCTTAAGCTGCTCCAGGTCTTTTTTTTGCGTATTTTGAGGTAAATACATACTTGTCCCATCTACGCTTTGGTAGTTGTTGTGCCGAAAAGAATACATTTTACCAAAAGCGGCGTTATTCCAACTTCTAATAGGGATTTACCGATAGCCACCGGTGATCATTGATGGTACGAAAAACAATCCCTAAGGCTAGTGTTTTGATAGCATTCGTATAAATTTGTATATCCAAAGATCTGCCTTTGGAGTAGACATATTGATAGTTTGATAGATTTTTGTGATTCAGCTGCTTAGCCCATGGCCTAAGAAAGTTCAGCGGCTTATCTGAGGGTAGCAGATGAATGTGACCAAGCTGCGACCACACAAACATATTTTGCGAGGCTATGAGTCTTGCGACCGCCAGTTTGCCTCTTAAAGTTATTTCCACTTAGAACTCTTATACTATAGTCTGGAGTCTGCACATAGATAAATGGCCTAGATCTCTATTTGAAGGAAGCTGGTGTATTTCCCTAGAAGATCAGCGAACTTGGTAACTTAATATGGCCATAAGTCCAATTAATTGTTTATCAATTTTTTTTTATTAACGATGAAAGTTTTCAACAAAGACAATGAGTATTTCTAGTTTATTTACAAATGGATGTCCCCTGTTGAATTGCCTTGTTCCGCCCATATTTGGCGCGCACAGCGCTCCTCATTCAATCGGCAAGGCAATCGCAACTCAACAATTAGCTGACATTTGGACAAGAGGGTGTCGGTACGTTGGTAATCGATAGGTCAATGGTCAATAATCCGGCCTGTTTCCTTCCGTGCGGCTTAAACAACAACTGGTGCTGGCGCGGCTACAATGGGGGCAGCAAGAGACTTGGCAGCGACGACGGGTGCAAGAGCAGCCACCGGCACATCCTTCTGTACGACAGCATTGAAACCGTTGATGGAATCAGCGTAGTAGTTGACAATACGACGGGAACCATCGGGTTCGATGAGCGAGTATGAGCCGCGTACGATATCACCATCGCGTGTCTCCTCTTGGGTCTTTGAGTCACCGGTCAGAGTATCCTGCACGTTGTAGGCGTAACTGTACTGTGGGTGTGGGTCAACAATATCTGAAGCGACAGCTAGTGGTGCAGGAGCGGCTGCGGCAACTAATGGAGCAGGGGCGGCAGCGAGCGGTGCGGCAACTGGAGCAGCAAAAGCGCGGGGAGCAAGAAGTGGTGCTGGCGCAGCGGCGAATTGTCTGGCAACAACTGGTTTCACAATGGGTGCAGGAGCAGCAGCAGCAACCAAAGGTGCTGGAGCAGCGGCATAACGAGCGTAGAAGGGGGCGGCGGCATAGGCAAATGGTGAAGCAGGTGCGGCAGCATATGCGAGGGGCGCGGGACCAGCAACAATACCAGCATTGGCGGAGAGTGCCAAAGTGGACAGAACAGCGGCAAACTAAAAGTTTGAAAAGAAGAAAGATATTTTTTAAAATCGTTTTTAACTTTGAAAAAACGGACACGCGAATTGCGAACACGACTGGCGAGGCGGGGCGAATGGCAGAGCTTTGAGCGCGCTTTGGCTGCGTTGGTAATCCAAGAATCCCTTGCTTTGGCTGCGCTTCTGCTTTTCGCTCCAACAGTCGTAATCAAAGTGCCCGTTGCCTGAGGGGTGTGCGATATGCGATCGAGGATGCAATGATCGCCAAATCCATTAAATGTAGTACTTACAACAAATGGACTCATTGTGTGCTTAAGCTGATTAGATTCTCACTGTCGGTTGATTAAAATAAAACTGACATACTTTTTCCAAAATCGCGACGCTTTTTATACCCAAAAAATTGAGCGACTCGAGCGCGCGCTGATACCACGACTAGAAGACTCGAAGCAGAGCAGAAAGACGGTTTCCAAAAAATTTGAATATTTGCTCTGTGCTCTACTACTTGACGACGCCGCAATTACCACCCCACCCCCACCTCGAACGATACCACAACTTCAGGTGTTGCGGATCGCATAAAATTGTGCTCTCGAAATTTTTTTTTGTTTTTCAATTTTGTAGATTTTTTATTTTAATTTGTGTTTTTTTTTTTTAACCATTCGTCGTGAGCAACTCATATGAGTGTATGACCTCTTCACTTCGAGCGATTCGAGTGACACTTTGCACACGAAGGGCGGTTGGTGTTAATTCAAGAAGCTAAACACGAAACCAGCCAACAACCAATGGCCAATCAACGAAAAGTATACATTTTGAAATTCTACTAGCAAATGCTGGGCACGTAAATCGGGTAAAACCGCTGCAACGCTAGCGCGCAGGCAAGTAGGTACATATGTATGTACATTAGGGTGGTTCAAAAATACATGTGAAAAAGTAAAGTCCGACTTTTAATGCGCTCACCCCCTAGGACTCTTCTATACCTAAAAAAATGTAACCCCGTTTTTTTTTTACTTTGAAATCAAAAAATATTTAGAGGTCGCTCAGCGTTTTTCATGTATTTTATATGGGAAAAAAACGACTTTTCGTAGAAGTGATATAGAGTTCCTAATAATCGATATTTCCGATCGGAAAACTCCGTTTCTCTGCAGCATATTCCCAATAATAATACTCAATTGTTTATTTAACCATTTTTTTCATATTAACTATAATTTATAGGTCCACCGAAAACCCCCAAAAATCCCGAAAAATGCAATGGGGGGACCAATAAACGATCTTTAGTATTAAAAAAGGTTAAAAATAAACAATTGTTTATTACTTTTGAAAGTCTCCTGCAGAGAACCTAATTTTTCCGATCGAAAAATATTGATTTTCAAGAATTTTGTACCATTTCAACGAAAAGTTTTTTTCTCCCCCTTATAAAATACATGGAAAAATTTGAGCGCTTTGAGCGACCTCTAAATATTTTTTGATTGCAAAATAACAAAAAGAGTATAAATTTTTCGATATAGAACAATCCTAGGCGTTGAGCGCATTAAAATTCCAGCTTTACTCTTTTTGGACCACCCTAATGTAAATACTACTATTGCCCACTGCTGTGTGGGTGTATGCGAATTACGATGCTATCAACAAGGTAATAAGTAAGCGTGTTGCACTCACGCACGTGGCTGACAAGCAAGCTACTCGAATCCAAAGACCTCTGCGGTGTGGCAGCACGCTCCATGGTGGTGACGTGGCAAATCGAATCTAATTATTGATATCGGCCGCGAAAGCGCTAACCAACGCATATCTCGATAATTGCAATTCGATGCATGTCAACCCGAAATTGAGAGTTTTCTCATTTGTTTTTTTTTTGGAAATGTATGTTGTACGTACGCTGCTAAATATAAAATGCACATACTTACTGTTAATCTGCATAAATAAATAACCTCTACCTATGGTATTCAGTGAGTGCTAGGAAATGCACAAAGCTAATAAAATCAAAAATAAAAAAATAAAAAATAAAAAAATAGATCGCATTGATTATAAAATAATTTCATTCAAGTGCTACGAATTTTTGAGTTTCATTTAAGCAATGGAATTAATTTGTTTTTTTTTTTGTTTGATTAGGTTTTATTTTTAACGTAAATTGGAAAGCTCTGCGCCGAGTTGCATACTAAAGTCGTCGCAGAAAACATGTCGAGCATAGGAAATCCACAAGCGAAAAATAATAACGCAAACTTAAAGGAATTCAAACAAAAAAAAAAAAAACAAATAAAATAAAAGAAGAACGAGTACTTGAAAGAATTCAGACCTCATTTGGTGTTGTAGAGTTCGTTTAAGACAATAAGGAAGAATTTACTTGCGAATTGCTAAATAGCCTTAAATTTGCAAGCATTTTTGTGCAATCAAAGGGTGGGCCATATAGTGGTTTCGTTTTAAAAATTTAAAGGAAATAAAAAAATACTTTCTTTTGGTATATGCTACGTACAGTTGGGGCCGAATTGAGTACACGGTAATTTTTTGTTAAATATGTATTTGCAAGGTTTTTAAAGTAAAATTTTTTGTTATTTTTTCATAAAAATATGGTTCATGCTTTAATCAAAACCATATAAATCAAACTTTCAAACCTTATGCAGAGCTTAGAAAAATTAAAAAAAAGAATGTTCATTAAAATTTCAATTTTTTAATCTTGTCTGATTTTTGGAGTATGCAGCTTGGTAGCCCATTAAATTTTAGTATAACAAAAAGCTAATTTAGTTTTAATCACAGCAAAAGGATGGTGGCCACGAAACCCATATAAACTATGAATATCCTATCAATGATGACGAAATCTAGGTGACTATAGCCGATTATTTGGAAATTAAAATATCAAAAAAAATTTGACTCAAAAATAAACAAAAAATATTGCGCCTAGGAGGCCACACCACTGAAGTGAAACTTCTCTAAATTTTTACCTCCTTCGCAGCACACCTACATAGCAATAGAGAAATGCGTTACTTATCGATTTTGACATCTACCCGATTTAGGAATATATCGAAGCAAATTGCTGGGTGTTGAAAAGCTTAGGTATTCATCTCTCAACACATCGCTGACAAAGCCTTAAGGAATGCCTGGTCTAAGCCTTCTCTAGTCAAATGATCAGATGTCTCATTAACAGTAAGTTCAAAATTTAGTCGAGTTTTGCATTGCCGAAATAGCTTGGAAGTAGTAAGATCGCTGGCCAATACCTTGAGCGCAGCTTAATTGTCACTACAGAAACGTAAACTCCGACTTCTCCGTTTATTTTCCTCAATGTAGTCCATGGCCTTGAGGATTGCAAATCACCCGGCTTGAAATACCGAGGCATGTTTGCCTAGAGAGAAATGAAGATTGTCCCCGTTACTTTAAATACAGAGTCCAGATCCTTATCCTGCGTCAGTTTTGGAGCCATGAGTAAAGACTATACAACATGTAAAGCCGGGCTTGCTAATGGCCTCAGGAAACTCAATATTGTAGTAGCTCTTCAGCAAAGGAAACGGTGGCGTACTATCCAGTGCAGGGACCGAACATAACAAATATTGATAAAAACTGTCATTGAAAAACTAACTATGAAGAAAATGTTCTACAACTAAGTGACGCATACCAATCGATTTCTTTTTTCACCGAGAATCAAATTTGAAAATAAATTTTTATGTGTACTTTTTATGCAAAATTATTAAAAAAAAAAATTGATTTTGATTTTTTTTAATAAATGCAAAATAAAAATTATTTTTGATTTTTACCTAAATAATCAGTTATTTTGATTTTTATATTATATGTCTTAGACATCAGTTATCGAAGACACTTATTTCTAAAAGTCATCAATAAAAATCAGTCAGTGACTTTTACTTGTAAAAGTCGTCAGTATAAATCAGTCACCGACTTTTATTTTTTAAGCCATACGTATAAAAGTCATTATAATTTTTCGCAGTTAAGAAAGTGTTGGAGAACAAAAGTTTACAAATGACTTTTTTAAGTATGATTTTAAAAATAAAAGTCAATCACTGATTTATATTGATGACTTTTAAAAGTAACAGTCACCGACTGATTTTTATGTATGACTTTTATAAATAAAAGTCTTCAATAACTGTTATATAAGACATTTAATTTAAAAATCAAAAATAACTGTTATTTGCAGATTATTTAGATAAAAATAAAAAAAATTGTTATTTTGGATTTATAAAAAAAAACTTTATTTCTATATTTTTTTGATTAAATTTGTTTATTTTTTAATTAATTATTTTTTTTTTTAATTTAATTTTTTTTATAATTTTTATATTTTATTGTTTCAAAAAGAAAACAAATTTATTTCACTTAATTTTTAGAAACTTATTTTATTTATTGTTTCCGTTTTTACGTAATTTTTTAAGTTATTTTTTATAGTTTTTATAAAAACAAGTATATTTTTATTAAATTAAATTTTTAGAAAACTTATTGCTAAAAAACAAACAGAATAACGCTAAGACCTCCTCACTAGCGAATCTTGCAACTTGTCTTTCGAAAGATAGAAAAGAGCTTTCAAGACAATTGTCAGAACTGCCCCGTAAAACAACAACGGAAACGAGTTGAGCTTTGTTTCGTTGTTGAGAGCAAGTTTGACGGAATCTTAAGCTATTTGGGATTTACTAGATATGTATTTACGTATGTATTTAAAACACGAATTCAATTGTTAGCATAATAGCTGGACAATAAAATTATATGTTTTGTGTTTATTGATTTTTGATTACTTTTTAGTTAATTACAAAAAGACTAATGGCTTACAGCAGTTTATATTGCAGTTTAAGAAAATTTGCAAAAAAAAAGTTTTAAAATCTCTCAATTAAACTAACCAAGCAGCGGAACAAAACTTTCAAAATTAAATCACTTAAGCGGCGAAATAATCACAACTAAATTTGGAGTGAATTCGGTACAAAAATTTCCTTTTAATTACCACTTAAAATGTACTTTGCGTTATCTCAACAATAAACCACACTTTGAACGCTTAAGTGGAAACATACGCATGCGCGCAAAAAAAAATCCCAAAGACCAAAGACAAAAAAAAAAGCCAACATTGCCGATGCCAGCAGCGTTGTTGTTTTATTTTTTTTTTGCATAAATGTTACGTTTAGGCCATGTTATTGTGCGTGACAATTTTAACTAAACCAACGACCTTGTGTTGTATTGGCCAAATACCAAAGTACGAGTACTTCGCCACAATGATGCATTGCATTGTCTATGCAGCCAAGCAAACGTGGTAGCTATGTATGTATAAGCATTCATACTAGTATGTACTATGATTGTATGTATACAATGCACATAAATATGCACAATATATATGTACATATATTATTAATAGTGCGTATTGTATTAAATCCCTTGTTTACATAGTTGGCACTGAGGTTATCGATGTTAAATAGGGAGAGTTTTCCAATACCATGTTTTGGCCTCGAAAATCGGTATTGCTTTAAATAGTTTGCGAAAATGCAAAATAAATACTCAATATAGCGAAAAAATTTACATAAATACACAAGCGCTTAAAATGATAAATGCTAAGAATTGAATGTACATATGTATCTACATATCTAAATAAATAAATATTGTGACAAGTTTTAAAATACTTACTTTACTATTTGAGACAGTGTGAACGATAAACTACACCGCGCAAAAAAAATCTAAACAAATTTTGGCGCGGCAAATGTTAAAGCAGATTTCGATAGATTTTTTTTTTGTGCGGATTACGAATTCGTGGATAAACAGTTTCCATTTGCTCCAGATTTTGAGAAAAACGTGGTTCAAGTGTCAAAAAATCGAGTTTTTGGCAATATTTGAGAAGCTCTCGCGAAAAAAAGGTGATAGAACCTGCCACTTAGACAGTCAGAAAAAAATTCTCAAAAATCAACGTGATTTTTTAGAGATTTGAAATTTGCACATTATTATACTAAAACTGCATACCTGATTTCTTTTTAGAAATTCGTATTAAAAAGTTCGCGATTTTGCTGAAACTTTGCAGATTTTTCTTAATTTATGTACACAGTAATACTCATGGATTTAAATGGAGTTTGCTAAAATACAGACCATATTTTAATACAAAATTAACAAAAAACTTATAGCGTGTAAAACGTTGCGAATATTAACAAAAAAGAGCCGTACGCTCAATTTCGGGAGTAACTGTATGTAAGTCCAAATTTCAAAATTTGTAAAAAATAAAAATAAAAAAGTACACAAACTGTTCATCCCAATTCCAAGTATTTTAATTCAATGTTTAAATTAATTTTTGGTATCTATGCAGTTTTATAGCTTATTAAAATTTAGCTATTTAAATTTTTGCTAAAAAATCGCATTGATTTTTGATATTTTTTTTTTCTGACGGCGTTGTGCACTCTGTTTCAGCAAAAAAAATGATCTAAAATCAACACGATTTTTTAGAAACTTTAAATGTGCACTTTAATATACTAGAATTAAATAAGCTATAAAACTGCATACCAAAAATTATTCTATAAATTGAAATTAAAATGCTAGGAATTGGGATGAAAAGTTTGTGGAATTTTTATAATTTTTGTGCAAAGTCTGAAATTTGGATTTATTGGTTTATTTGTTAAAAAAGAGCTATACTTTTATATAAAAATAATGCACATTAAACAAACAAAAGATAAATTGTTCAAAATGTTGAGGTGCTATCGTTTTGTCGCGGGCTGTACTTAGTGCGTTCTAAACTAATTAAGAAATAATTCTATTAATTTGAACCTTAATTAGGAAGCTGTTTTGAAAGTATGTTTTCTACAAATAATGTAATATTAGAAAAAGTAGTTAGCAAATCGAATCCTTTAACATCGATATTTTTTTTTTGCCTTGCTTTATCAAGTCAGGTCGATATCTCTTACGTGTTACGATGCGTATATGCACATACATATGTAAGTATCGACTATCAAAATTTTAACGAAATTTAAGAGGCATTCTTAAAACTCTGAACGTTTTTTAATACACACCCATACAGACATATGTACCAGCATATATGTATGTACATAAATGCTTGTTTAATACGCGTGTTATTTTTGGCGCGCGACATTTTTGTAATCGCTTTCCGTTGTGTCACGCTATTCGCTTAATGCTGGCGGAAATGTCGTTGCGATCTAGATTTGGATTTTTAATTTTAACGATTTCAAAGCACACTAATACGTATTTACATATATACACACAGTCTCATTTAAGCTTACCCTGCAGGAAAAGGTACTGGTTGTAAGCTCGGAAACTACTAGCTTGCTTTGCTGCTCGTTTAGTTCGTTTCCAACTCTTTTTTCATACGAGGAACTGGTATTTTTTAAATGACAGGGCCCTAAGAAATCTCAATTGGCCAGCTATGCATCAGCATTTTCCGGATAACATTGAACCCCGTTTTAGCTTGTAAATTAAGCGCTCGAGTGTAGCTGAACAAGAGACCCGATTCTCAGCTCAAGATGCATAGGACCCCATTGGCTTCCTTAGTGAATCCAAAAAGGGTATTGCTAGGTGAATTCTTTATTGCAAAGTGTTCGACTGTTGGAGCTGTAAAATGAAATAATTTTTGTCTGGCCAAAACCGGACAATAAATAAGAATGTGTACTGAAGTCTCATAATCTTGATGACGGAATCAACATTCTAGCTCAGCGATTACACTTATTCGGTGCATATGAAATCGTAGTCGGTTGTCACTAGGTAATTAAAGAAAGAGTAGCGCAAGAGCTTGGCAGGTCAGTATAATACTCCTATCTACTTAATCGGCTAAATCGGTTTTGTACCAGATTCATAAATCCCTGCGTCTGCTCTGTCCTCCATTGCACAAATGTACGTATCTGGAAGCAAGGGCAGGGAACCCTTCTGGTTATCTTCGCGATCATGGATTTTCACTAGGAACTTTCTGCCAAAGCAGTTATTGTTAGTAATATTGAGTCCTAACCGCCAAAATAACGTAAGCGAAATTTTTTTTCAAAATTTTATTTTTGATGCATCTATTTTTACATCAAAAAGAAAATTTTGAAAAAAATTTCGCCTACGTTTTTTTGACGGTTAGGGCTCGATATGTACAGGGAAATTCTGGCTAAGATAATTGCATGTCTTTGTAAGTCAATTGAAAGACATTAAACAAGGTAGCTTGAAAGATTTAGTTTACTCTTGTATTGAAGTCTTACAAAAAAAAAGCTCCCCCATCAACTTGCATGGTGATAAGCTCTTTTGACTAGAGCTCTTGTTAGTCGGCTAGTCGATAAATAAAAATAGTGTTTTTTTAGTTTAGTCTAATTTTTAGGAACTTATATTATTTATAAATTTTTTTTATTTAATTTTTTTTTTTCAATTTCAAATTTGTTTTTAAAGTTCATTTAATTTTTAGAAAACTATTTTAATTATTTTTTCGTTAATTAAAACTTCTGCTTTAATTTTTAATTTTTATGGTTTTAAAAGGAAAAATATGTTGTTTTTTATTCAATTTAGTTTTTCAATTAGTCTTTCGAAGAGAGAAAGAAGCTTTCAAGATACATACATAGTTGCCAGAATTGCCCTGATAGAATCAAAAAATTCGCATATTCCTAACTCTGGTAAATATCTGCCCAACAAGATCTGCATTAAGCTTTTTTGTAAAGTAACATTACAAAGCGATCACAAAGAACTGATACATAGTGCATTACATTAGAGTTGTCTAAGTAGAGAACTTTGACAGAATATTATTTGAGATTTGTTAATGTCTATTTAAATTTTTTTTGTAGAAAATTTGTCCTACAGTTCTTGGCAATGGCATGGAGCGATACTCAGTTGAACAACGCGTAAAAGTGAACCAAGCGTTGATGCCGATTTTTCAAAAACAAAAAAAAATCATCATGAGCGATGAGGCCCATTTTCGCCGAGGATACGTTAACATGTAAATCGGCAAGAGAAAACTATGCACCCACAACGAGTCACTGTTTGGTGTGGTTTTTGGCCTATTAAAGGGAATGGTGAACGTTAGTGTGACATCATAAAAACCTGTTTATGGCCTGAATTAGATGACTTGGACAATATGCGGTTTCAACAGGACTTCTTGTGTCCCTCTTGCCACCGAGCGAATGAAACAACATCCTTATTGCGAACATTTGCGGTCTTATTGTATCACCCTATATGTATAACAATGCTTTATTTCTTAGACTACCTGTATTATTGGTCTACTTAAAAACCAACAATTCTCACGATTGTCATTATTTGGCAATTAGCCCGAACTTTCCTGCAGGGTACCATATGCAAGTATGTATTTGTGTATATCTACAATGAATGTACCTACTTCTGTTGCATACAAATTTACGAATTTGTTTCTCACTTTACCCTTTAAATGCTTAAAACTACTACTACTACTACTATTCCCGCAAATGAATTAATAACTAAATTTACTTAACGCAATAAACAAAAAAAATGGCAAAACAAAAATCAGAAATAAAAGGAATAATTGCACAACCAAAAAGTTTTTGGAACCGCCCGACTGCGGTTGCGACGGCTGATCTCATTTGGCACTGGTCTGCGTATCACAATGTACAATCAGCCGCCGTGTGGCCATTTGCCATTCACTTTTGTAGCACTTTTATGTTATTTGTCGTTTCGTTTTCGTTTCGTTTTGTTGCCGCAAAAGTCGCAGTTTTGTTCTGCTGCTGCTCTATGCACGGCCACAAGGCATTTGTTGCTCTGGTGTGACCAAATTGGCACATTATTAAAAATGCATCAATTAGGCATCGACTGTATAACCTGTTCAGAGGCGAAATGGATTAAAAGGTGTAGATACCTACACTGCATTGGATATAGTGTATAGTGTGGGCCAATGCGTTTATATGTATGTATGTATGTATGTACATAAGTACAAAGCATATATGCAACTTGGGTGCACGCAATTTTCTACGTCGGGCTGCGTTTTTCAGTCGATTTCTTTCACAAAAGCAGCATCCCTTATTTATCAGTTTATGCGCGTAAAATGCATGCAACTGTGAAAAAATTTCAATCGAATATTAGATTTGTAAATTGGAATTTTATTTCGTAGTAATTAACCGAATGGCCAATTAATGGTTGTTGGTGTGATTTGGTCGCTCAATGTCATTTTACGGTGGTGTAGTTTATTATTTATGCATGCGAGTCGACCAAAGGTTAGGCGGGCAGCACTGCCCATGCCTATCCCTGCATGTCTTTAAACCATCCTGTCTCTCTAGCGGATCGATCCTAGCACACAACCGAAGTGATCGTGCTGCTCCAACAGTAGCAATGGCCGAGTGAGCAATGCGCTGGCTGGCGTGCCATTGATGGGCTTCGAGTTCCAAATCCTCGGTCAGCGGAATGTTTTTTACAAGCTTTTATTATGTTTCACCTGTGTGTAATCAAATCGTGCAACCAATTTTTAACGAACTTCCCGATGAGCTAGAAACTTGAAACTTTAAACTTAGCTTAGAACGCGGCGCAAATGCAATGTGAAAGATGAATTAATCCGCTAGGTAGCGCGGATGTCGAGATATTTGAAAACTCGTATTTATGGACCGATATGGTTCATATTTGAAATGTATATTACCTACATGAAGAGAAATAACTACACAAAAACAATTACAAGGTAGGTAGCGCAGGAGTCCAGATATTTGGAAAACCCGCATTTATGGTCCAATTTGTTCCATATTTAGAACGTGTATTACTTCAATGGAAAGAAATAGCTCCACAAAAATTTTAGCTGATAGGTGGTGTGGGGGGATTTTTTTTTATTAAACACTAATAAAAGTTTGTCTTTAAAAAGGCTTTTTTTAATTACTTGTTTTATTTAATTTTCTTTAAATGTTAATATATTTTTTCTGTTTTAAAAAGAAAAATATGTACTTTTTTTTATTCAACTTTTGAACACTTAAGTTATTTTTGGTTATTTTATTTTTTTTTTTATTCAGAGACCCAGAATAATAATTATTTCATGGTGGAGTTTTAAAAAATAATCAACCAAATTTTCGTAAAAACTATAATTATGTGTGAGAAGAATTTTTTAAGTCATCGAAGGTCTTTTCATAATAATTATCAGCGGGATAAATATTTTTAAGTCTTCAAATGCTTTAATTTTGAGACTTATATTAAAAAAGTCTTGTCATAATAATTATCATTTAGATACAAATTTTTAAGTTTTCAAAGACTTTTACTTCGAGACTTTTATTATAATAAAAGTCCCCAAATAAACCCGAACTGGTCCCCAACTAGTCCCAAAACGGTCCTGAACAAGCCCCGTTTTTTAAGACTTAAAAAATTTTTTCCGCGCTCATACTTATTATGAAGACTTCTATAATATAAGTCTCAAAATAAAAGTCTTTGAAGACTTAAAAATATTATCACTCTGATAATTATTATGAAAGGAATTCTATAAGTCCTTGAATAATAATTATAGACGACTCGAAAAATTGTTATCTTAATATAATAATTATTGATTGACCTTTATTCTTTTCTCTTATAATAGTCATCGGTCTATTTTTGTTTAATTATTTTAACATTAAATTTTATTGTTTTATTAAGAAAAATATTTTTAAATTTTAAAAACTTATTAAGTTTTTCCTTTTTTTAATTTTTTTATTTATTTTTATTTTTTTTTTTGTATTTTTTCAAATCTAAATTTAAATTTATTTGTAAATTTAATGTTTATATTTTATTGTTAAAAAAATATGTATTTCTTCATTAAACTTATTTTCTTTTTTTTTAGTTTTCATTAAGCAGCAAAATATAGTTTTTTTTATTAAATTTTTGGAGATCTTTTTAGTCTTTCAAAAGACAGAATAGAGCTGGTTGATTTCTTTTTTTTTTGTGGTGAATTGAAAGACAGTTGCCAGAATTGACCTGTTTATTATCATTTTTATCTTAAAACAAGCAACATTTTGCTATAAATCACTAAAGACATGTAAACGTAGCATACAAAGCTTAATTTTTGTCTACAATTAAATACATATCGGGTTCCTATAAGCAAATGACAAATGTACACCTCACTTGCGCGCCGATAAGCGATAAATATGTGCAATGAAAAAAAAATGCATTTTATGCGTGACAATGGCTTGGCAAATGTTTACGCAGTCGCTATAGCAGGCGGCAGACCATATTCTATTACAACCAATATATTTATGTATGTATGTATATTTTCATAATCATTTG
>NW_023462005.1:0-21680 GCF_013731165.1 Rhagoletis pomonella
GCACTTTTCTGGTAGAATGCTTAACTCGAAAGGAGTTTTATTCATTATGAACGAACCTTTTTCGTTTAACAGCATTGCGAGATTAAAAAACGATTTAATATTTCCATTTCAAAATAATTTAAGCACGGTAAGGTTTCAAAAAATAAACACACAGTTTTAAATATCCTTGTTATCTAATAGATAAATATATATACGTATATCCGCCTTTTACAAACTCATTTATATATACTTTACTCTGGACAACTCCCATATTTAGATACCTATGTATGAATACCAAATTTCAAGTTCATGTGATTTATGGCTGATTAAAAATTCCACGCCTACGGGATGTGCCACGCTCCTTTTATAAACTCATTCATATAACTATAACTATAAGCACCTACCATGAATATGTCTGCATACCAGATTTCGAGTTCGTGTGACTTATGGTTCCGAAGTTATAGCTGATAAAAAATTCCACGCCTATGGGATGTCCCACACCCCCTTTTACAAACTCATTTATATATACCCTCTTATAAGCACCTACCATTTATACGTCTGTATACCAAATTTCAAGGTCATGTGGCGTATGGTTCCGAAGTTATGGCTGATTAAAAATTTCACGCCTATGGGAGGTACCACGCCCCTTGGATGGTCCCAATTTTTTCACCCTATTATAGGCCCAGGAGTCATGGAAATACTCTGTCAAAATTTTGTTCGATTCTGTCCGTCCGTTTAGCCTGCAACGTGGCACATACATACATACATACTTCCACAAATATATAGTAGACTAGCAGAGCACCCGACGTCGTTCGGGGTAAACAAATCAAAATATAAAGCAGTAATACAAATATTCAGTTCAGCATAATTTAAAGGAGACAAACTATTTTCTTTGTTTACATTAAGGCATCCTTAGGAGCCATATTTTTGGCTTTATCGTGCTATAACTAATATATATTGATTATCACTTGTACTACAAATTTTGTTCCATTATTAATATTAGATGGATTAAGGTAACGAACAAATTTATAAATTAAAATTATTCTAATACGGTACATTCCGTTTAGCTGCCTATTCGATTAGCTGTTTTATTTAGCTGCACTTTTCTAGTAGAATGCTTAATTCGGAAGGAGTTTTATTCATTATGAATGACCCATTTTCGTTTAACAGCATCGCGGGAATAAAAAACGATTTAATCTTTCCAGTTCAAAATAATCTAAAGACGGTAAGGTTTCAACAAAAAAAACACACAGTTTTAAATATCCTAGTTATCTAATATATGAATACATATATGTATATCCCCCTTTTACAATCTCATTTATATATACTTTACTCTGACCACCTTCCATAGATACCTATGTCTGAATACCGAACTTCAAGTTCATGTAACTTATGGTTCCCAATTTATGGCTGATTAAAAATCAAACGCCTACGGGCTGTGCCACGCTCCCTTTTATAAACTCATTCATATACACCTTACTATAAGCACATACCATGTGACTTATGGTTTTAAAGTTATAGCTGATAAAAACTTCCACGCCTATGGGATCCGCACCATCTTTTACAAACCCATTTATATTTATCTTTTTATAAGCACCTACCATAGCTATACCTGCATACCAAATTTCAAGATCGCGCAACATATGGTTCCGAAGTTATAGCTGATAAAAATTTTCACTGATATGGGATATTCCACGCCCCTTTCACAAACTTCTATAAACACCTACCATTGATATGCCTTCATACCAAATTTCAATTTCATGGGACTTATGGTTCCGAAGTTATAGCAGATAAAATATTCCACGCCTATGGGATGTGCCACGCCCCTTTTAAAATCACGTTTATATATACCCTCGTATAAGCACCTATCATTGATATGTCTGCATACCAAATTTCAAGTTCGTGTAACTTATGGTTGCGAAGTTATAGCTGATAAAAAATTCGGCGCATATGGGACGTGCCACGCCCCTTTTACAAACTGGTTTATATATACCTTCGCATGAGCACCTACCATTGATATGCCGCATACCAAATTTAAAGTTCGTGGGACTTATAGTTCCGAAGTTATAGCTGATAAAAAATTCCACGCCTATGGGATATGTCACGCCCCCTTTTACAAACTCGTTTATATATACCCTCCTATAAGAACCTACCATTGATATGTCTGCATAACAAATTTCGCGTTCGTGTGACTTAAGATTCCGGAGTTATAGCTGATAAAAAATTCCACGCCTATGGGATGTGCCACGCCCCCTGTTACAAATTCCTTTATATACCCTCCTATAAGCACCTAGCATAGATATGTCTGCATACCAAATTTCAAATTCGTGGGACTTATGGTTTCTAAGTGATAGCTGATAAAAAGGTCCACGCCTATGGGATGTGCCACACCCCCTTTTGCAAACTGGTTTATATATACCCTCCTATAAGCACCTACCATTTATATGTCTGCATAACAAATTTCAAGTTCATGTGACTTATAGTTCTGAAGTTTATTTATTTATTTATTTATTTATTTAACAATCAGTCTATGAAAGCATAATTTCTTACAGACTATTTAACAATCAAGCTTAAACTAGGGCATCAAATTAAGAATATTGATAAAAATTGACTTAGGTAGAGAAAAATCAAGGTCGATAGAAGTTGAGATCTGGTTAAATTCGCAAATTGCACGGCCAATGGGTGCATTACGGGCATAATTCGTTCTGAAATTTTCAGCATAAAAAGGCAGGGAAGCACGCAGATACCTCCTCGGTACATTAAAATTTATTCTACCCAAAAGCTGCGGACAGTCACAAGATCCTTGGATAATGCAAAAAATGAAAGTTAGAGACAAAGTTGACCTTCTTTTATCTAACGATTTTAGATTGAGCAGCGATAAGCGCGCATTATATGAGGGTATGGGCTCAGAAAAGCGTAGTGATCGCAAGGCAAATTTGAGAAACACTTTCTGAACGCGTTCAATCCTATTGATATGGAACTGGTGGAACGGACGCCAGATTATTGCTGCATACTCCAGGTGAGAACGTACGAAAGAGGTATATAGCAGTTTTAAAGTGCACGGATCGGAAAATTCAGTGCTATTCCGCCGCACAAAGCCAAGCATAGCATATGCTTTCGATATAATAAAATTAATATGGCTGCTAAATGAAAATTTGCTGTCAAAGATAACACCAAGGTCCTTGATTTCGTTAACTGACTGCAGACTACACTCAGATAAACTATACCGAGTTATTAATAAATTTCGCGATTTTGAAAATGATACGTAAAAGCATTTGTTAACATTTAATGAAAGATGAGATCTTAAGCACCACAAATAAAAGTTATCCAACTCGGATTGGAGCTTTTTCATGTCAGAAGAATTCTTAACAATTGAATAAATCTTCAAGTCATCTGCATATAAAAGAAAATTAGCAAAAGAAAAGCAAGAACCGATGTCATTTATAAATAATATAAAAAGCAAGGGACCTAGAACACTACCTTGTGGAACACCGGAAGTAGCGAAAAAAGGTTCTGATTGCGCGTTATCCACAGTTACAACACACCGTCGTCGGTACAAGTATGACTTGAGCCATTGCAGAAAGGTTGAGTGGAAGCCAAGGCATGCGAGTTTGTCAATCAACACCATGTGCGAAACTTTGTCAAAGGCTTTCGAAAAGTCGGTGTAGATGCAATCAACTTGACATCCTGAAGAAAATGCTGAGATGCAATATTCGCTAAAGACTGCCAGATTTGTAACTGTGGAACGACCCGTTACAAACCCATGTTGATTTTGGCTAATTAAACTCTTAACTGAGAAATACATTTTATCTTTGACGACAATTTCAAAGAGCTTAGATACATTTGTGAGTTTCGAAATAGGTCTGTAATTGCTAACATCATTCTTGTTGCCATTCTTAAATATAGGGGTTATTGAAGCCAGTTTCCAGGCATCAATGAATTTCCCAAAATACAAAGATTTATTGAAGATCATATTCAACGGATGTACCAGAGCGGGACAACTTTTTAATAAAAGAGCCGAGAGACCATCAAAGTCCGTTTGCGATGAGTTTTTGAGCTTCGAAATTCCTTTTAATATATCATCAGAAGTAAGTGCAACCGAACCAAAACTGAGTGCGGAATTCAAATTAAATATTTGATTATTGATAGAAAAATCGTCATCTGAAATAAAATTGGATTTAAAAAAATCTGCAAAGAGGTTTGCAGCATCATGTGGAGAACATGCGGATTTTCCGTTGAAAACGACTGATGATGGAATTGTGGAACACGCTTTTTTCGACTTGATGAAGTTCCAGAAGGCCTTCGGATCAGACTTAATATTGATTTCGAACCTAAGAATATAGTTTCTATACAAGAATTTATCCAAACAGTTAAATTCCTTCAGATATTGGCGATATTTTTCATAGAAAACTTGGTTATTAGTTAATCTAAACTTCTTATAATATTTGTTTCTAAGGTTTTTAACTTTTTTTAGCCCTTTAGTATACCAGGGGAGTTTATAGGGCTTACTTTTAATAGTAGGAATATTGAGTAAGCATGTATTATACACCACTGACCTGAAAGAATCATAGCACTCGGCGACATCAGTGCCTGAAAGCTGCTCTTCCCAACTAAACTTGGCAAATAAACTGTCCAGGCTTGCAAAATCACACCGTTTAAAGTTGAAGGCAATTTTATCTACTAAAGTTCCAGAGGTGAACTCATAAAATTCTACATTAAGAACCAAAGGAACATGATGCATATCCGAGGACGTGACTGGAGAGCAACATTTAGACAGATTAAAATTTATATTGTCACTAACAAAGATTAGATCCAACAATCTATCGAGCTTGTTTCTAAATGTGTTAATTTGCAGCAAGTTCAGGCTTAAAATATTATCAATAAAATAAGATTCACAAATGGTTGAGAGATTAGTAGGTGTAAGACCCGAATTACAGTAACTTTCCGACCAATTAAGGTTGCTAAGATTAAAATCCCCTAAAATACAAATATGATTATCACCTAATTTTCCAGTAACTAATGATACAATATTATCTGAGTGAGCTCTGTAGAGACTATCAACACTATTTGGAGGAATATATGAGGCAACTATAAATAATTTATCAGTAAGATTAGAGCCACTTACACTAACACACAGCTGGTCGAGTAGGGTATCTTCGTTATTCAATGTAATTAACGAAGCGCGATACTTGCGCTGCACCGCAATCAAGACACCACCCCCCCCTTGAGCGACTCGTTTTGATGGAGTCTCTATCCTTACGAAAGACAACGAACAGATTTGGGTCAAAAAATTCTGAGTCAAAAAAATCATTGTTTAACCACGTTTCAACAATCACGAAAACATCGAAGTCCAACTGCGAGCTAAAGCGTTTAACCACACACGATTTCGTTCTCAGCCCCGAGGCATTTTGGAAGTAAATATTTAAGTGCCTTCTTTGAGATGAGTTAACTACATTAGCTACTGCACTTGTTGTTGTTTCGCATCTTTTATAAAAAAAAGAAATGGACGTACATTTACTCCAACTGGCCAAAGATCAGATGACAAAAGATTCGAATAGAAAGAGTCTGGAGCTCCAAGCTTGAAATTTACTCTCGTAATAGACTTTAGATCAGCATTATTTTTTACCAACTTGTAGCATAACAGTTGGCCCTTATTTATATTAGCATGTTTAGATACATACTCAACTATGCTATTAGCAGTGACTGATGACTCAAATGAGGATAAATGCAGCCACCGCATACGAGCAGCAACTTTAAGTTCAGAATTTGCATTGGTACCAACAATATTCCGTCGCGTAGCTCGCCTATTAACTGGCGTCGTAGCTTTATTAATCTGAGAATTATTAATGTGAGAATTATTAATCTGAGAAGACAAATTTTTAGCTGCAGCAGATTCAGACTCTTGTTCAGAATTTAACATCGAGGCGTAAGAGTTGAAAGACGAAGAAGTCGGAGCGGACAAAGTTGTATTAGCACCAACAATAGCATTAGCACCAACACCAACAGCGGCAATAAGAGAGCATTCCGTAGACGAATCAGTAGGGCATTGTTTATCAGCAGCAGCAAGCGAAAGTGCGGGCATGACAGAATCCACAGAAGCAGCAGCGCCAGCAGTAGCAGTAGCGTTAGCAGCGTCGTCAACGGCGTCAATTGAATTAGGAGCGGCAGACGAAGAAGAAGACGGAGTGAGAGTGAGAGGGCAACCGTTATGCATAATAGACAAGTCAGCATCAGCAATGTTTACAGCAGGCACGACGTTAATTGGCATATCTTGCATTTTGCGAAGCTCAGCTTGAAGACTATCAACCTTTTCAAGTAAGATATGTTTCTCATCAAACAAAGATTGAAGCAAAGAGATCACTCGTGCATTCTCAGCTCTGAGCCCAACAATTTCGTTGAGAACAACACTGAGGGTAGACTCCAACTCATTGCTATTCGAATGCCCTTTTAGTTTGTTTTTCTGAGCTCCAGCCGACTCGCCAGGCAGCGGTTGTTGTTTTACTGGAACATTCTGATGGGCATCGAGAGCAGCAGAGACATCCACAGCCGACAAATTTTTTGTAGAAATATTTATTTTCAAGGTACTGATATATGTTCCAAATATGAACCAAACATTTCAGACATTCAATGTACTGTGAAATTGGGAATTCGTGACGTCTCAGCTTTCTTCATTTTTTGGCAACAACAACAGAAAATTTCAATTTTTTTTAAATCAAAAAACCTTGCACACAGAAGGTCCAAAAATGTACTTTGTACAGAATTGAAATCGGTTTAACCGTTTGGTCAGGCATCGCGGTCATACGAAAAACATTTCATTTTTATATATATAGATATGGCGGCATTTCATGTCACCGCGGCCACCTCTGTGCGCGACCTCTCAGGATTTGGATGAAAGTTGAAGAGATTGAAGGTCTAGGTGACATGAATATACATGCAGCATATTTTGCTGATATATCCTAGGGTTGCCTATTTACACGGGACTTAAATTTTAAGAAAACGCCATACATACCTTTCTTTAAAGTACTGTATCTTGGAAACCTTTTAACAAAACTTAACGAAAAAAAAATGTATTTCTTCCGTCTTATTATGGGCTTTAATTGAACATTTCTTACATTGATGTGTAACGTATAAAAAACCAAAAAAAATATCTTCTCATTTCGTTTCGTTTTTATTCGCGTTTCCTCTTTCACTTTTTCCTTTCTCTTTCTTTCCGTCTTCTGCATCAAACTTCAATATGTAACGCCCTGACAAAAATGAAAATTCTATTTGATCGGCGCTAGCGCCGCTCCATAGAAATTGTATGGGCATGAGGATTTTTTACAGTTGTTTGGCGCTTGACGCGCCAATTTAGAGACGGCAGCAAGGAAAAAGCCCTTATTCCTGATAATATGAAAGTTTTAAACGTTCCATATTTAAATTGGGCGCCACTTGTATCAACTCACGTCGAGCGCACGTTTAGTACATTGAAGGCTTTTCTTCGCGAAAATCGAGTGAAAATGCTGCCAGAAAACTTCATATTGCATTTTGGGGTCCAGTGTTACTGCAACTATAGGGACTAAAGATTTGTGAGTTAGAAACTCGAAAGAAGAAAATAGTCATAGATTCAAAATTTTTCATATAATGAAACTAGTTCATAGTTTTTCTCTTTTTACTTGTAAAATAGACATTTGTAAAATAAATGTACACTTCCAGAACAAAGTATTGGCACAGCAAATTTTTCACAATATATGCAGGAATTTTTATTCTAATATTTTTCCGCCAATTTTGTATAAAAATATGGTTCATTCAACAACAAGAAACGTAAAAATATAATTCCTAAACTTTGTGCAAAACTCGTGAAAATTCAGCAAATTTTCATCAAAATTTTCAACGTTTTAAGCAGATTTTTTAGAATTTTCTATTTTCTAATTTTTTTGTAAAAATACCAGTCGCATTTACCGAAGCACAAGATTGATAAGATTTATTCTTTTCTTGCAAAGCACAGAATTTAGTTTTTTCTCATTTTACTGGCTTTCACTTTTATTTGCATTTTATTAATCGCGTAGCTTCAAGTATATTTTGCGAAACTCCTTTGGTTTCTATTCACATTGCACTTGTCTATTATTAGTGGCGCGCTTGTACATATTGCTGATCACTTCACTGGGTTGTTTCCCCCATTTATTTGTTTGTTGCACAAAATCACAGCCGCGCTTGATCAAACACAATCTTTTCATCAGAAATTTTAAATAAATTGCATATTGTGAATTTTAATTATTTACACACGTACATCACATTTTTTATAAGTTGGGTGGCGAGTGACTTGCAACAATTTCACTTGGCTGGAAAATAAATAAGTCATTACTTAAATATACAAATTATTTTTTTTGTTGTTCTTATAAGAACTAGGCTTATTTCGGGCTAAGCGGTTAGTGGCAATATTTTCCTACAAATCGGCGATTTCTATTACTACAGACAAATTTCTTTTCTTGCGTCCAATTGAGTGGTCTTTGGTTGTCAAAAATGGATACCTTTATTCGTCAGGCAGATTCAGTAGTAGAATTTGAATCTGACTACAACTCTATGCAGCAAAAGGATGAATTAAAGGCTCTGTGGGAAAAGGTAAAGGGGTCTTATGATGAGCTTTGCGCAGCTCAACCAACCAAACCAAACCAAAGACCTGACATCGGTTAAAAAGAAGTATAAAAGCACCTACTTCAGTTTTTTGCGGTGCCAAGCAGCAATGGCTGATCTTACAGAGCAACTCGCAAAGACTGAAAAGGAAAGCGAATACAAGTCAGGTCGCGAGCTTAATATTCATCTCCCTCCTTGTGACACAGACATTTTTAAAGGAGATTATCTTTCGTGGCCATCGTTTAGGGATATGTTTACGGCCATATACATTCTAAATAAGCGCCTTACCCCAGTTGAGAACCTGTATCACCTCCGGCAAAAAAACTCAGGGGGAGGCCAAGGAAATAGTATTATTTACTTTAAACGCAGTTGAGAGTGAATGCGGTAGCTCCATCAGGAAACTGCAACGCGACATTAATAATTGTCTTAGGGGAGATATAGCTTCGAAACCTAAACCATCAAGCTCTCGGACTTCTGCAGAGACGCCTGCAAAAAAGCTTGGCGCCTTTCAAGCCTGTGTAGCAAAGGCAACATGTAAAATGTGCAACAGCAATGCACACAAGCTATCAAAGTGCGACAGATTTTTGCGTCTAAAGCCGGCGGAGCGAGTAGATTACGTGAAGAGCATTCGCAGTTGCTGGAATTGTCTATCTGCTGAGCACACAGTCTCAAGATTTACCAGCTCATTTAACTGCAGCACTTGTCATTCAAGACGTCACAAGTTGCTCCATATGCCAATTCACCCAAAAGCAACAACTGATCCATCGGGTGACGTAGAATCTACTCCAAACCAGGCTCAATCAAGACGCGAATCTGAAAAAGGAAACATCAAATCGGTTACAAATGTAAATTCTTGCTACGAAAATATACGTAAAGGAGTTCTATTGGGAACAGCACGGGTTAACATACACTATAATGGTATACATTTTTCGGCTAGATCGCTTATAGATTCTGGTTCTCGTGCTCGTTCATTACTGAGAGACTCAAACGGAGAATCAACCTGCCATCAAAACGCTTGCATGCCCAAGTTTCGGGCATCAATAACTCTTTATCTGCGCAGGTAAAAGAAGCGTGTGCTATTCAACTTCGGTCACCCACAGACCCGTTAATTAATATAGAAGCAATCGTGCTGGTTTTACCACAATTTACCGGGGATCTTCCGACTTGTCAGATAAGCGCAATGACGCGGCAATCGTTCCCAGACTTGGTCTTGGCGGACAAAAGATTCTTCGTCAATGAGCCAGTTGACCTTGTCTTAGGAGGAGATATCTACCCGCAAAAAATTTTAAGCGGAATGAGGAAGAACGTATTAAATACGCTTCTCGCGCAAGAGACCGCGTTCGGTTGGATATTAACTGGTCGCGCGGATTCAGTCAGTCCAACCAACAATATCGTATCGTATTTTAACGAAGTCACGCTGGACAAGCAGCTAGCTGCATTTTGGGAGCTGGAGGATGTCCCAAAGAAAAAAGGAATCAACGAAGAAGATAAATACTGCGAAGAGCTCTTCAAAGCAACTACGACACGAAATACAGATGGAAAATACATTGTGTCTCTACCTTTTAAACGGGATTTTAAGAAAAATGTGTGCTTAGGACCTTCGCTAAAAAGTGCATGCTCTCAGTTCTACCGGAACGAGACGCGACTAGCGAAAAAGCCTGTCCTTCAAACAGAGTACAACCGGGTTGTATCAGAGTACGAGACACTAGCACATATGTCAAAAATCAATAAAAACATTTTACCAGATTCAACGGACTGTTATTTTTTACCTCGCCACGCCGTTTTAAAGGAAGAAAGCACCACTACAAAGGTCAGGGTTGTATTCAGCGCATCATGCCCAACCGCTAATGGCATGAGTTTGAATGATGTCCTTCTTCCAGGCCCAGTACTTCAGGCCGATTTACCCATTCTTATACTACGTTGGAGACTGTACAAATACGTATTCAACAGCGATATAGAAAAGATGTATCGACAAATTTGGGTAAATCAAAATCAAACAAAATATCAGCGAATAGTTTTTCGTAATTGCCCAAAAGATCCGATCAGTTTGTACGAATTAAAAACCGTGACATTTGGCATAAACTGTGCTCCTTACCTCGCGATAAGGACATTACACCAGCTCTCTGATGATGTGGAGAGCTCTCATCCAATCGCATCTGACATTTTGCGAAAATGTAGGTATGTTGACGACGTACTCGCCGGGGGACATAGCGTCGAAGCTGCGATAACAGCTCGAGAAGAGATATCACAGGTGCTAAATTCAGCCGGGTTGCCATTACGAAAATGGACTTCAAACTCTAGCAAAATACTTCAAGGAATACCAAAAGGTCATTTACTAAGTGAAGATTTCTTAGAGTTTGAAGATACCAGTGCAGTAAAGGCTTTGGGCATCAGATGGAACGCCCATTCCGATTACTTCTACTTTATAGCGAAACCAATTGAAAATAGTAGCATTATTACAAAGAGGGCAATACTTTCAGCCATCGCCAAACTGTTCGATCCACTGGGTTGGCTTGCACCGGTTATAATCGTCCCCAAGGTCATTATGCAGAATATTTGGTTAGAAGGAACAGGTTGGGACGAAACCGTATCTCCAAATACCTGGGATCGTTGGCAAGCATTTACACATGATTACGCGGAATTAAACAACATCCGCATACCAAGATGGGTATATTTCACGCAAACCGATAATGTGGAAATACATGGTTTTAGCGATGCTTCGGAAAAGGCATACGCGGCGACAGTTTTTCTAAGGGTTCAGACTGAGGATAAGGGTAGCGCCGGTCAAAACAATATTCACCCGATTGGAGTTGTGTGGTGCAGTGTTACTGGCCGAAACAATTGAAACTGTCGTTGAAAACCTTAGCCTTGCTCATTTGAAGGTGAATTTGTGGACGGATTCAACGATAGTTTTAGCTTTGATTCGAAAACCTCCGTGTTCGTGGTCAACATTTGTTGCCCACAGGATAACAAAGCTAGTAGACAAGGTAGGAAACAAAAATTGGCGCCACGTGGATTCGGCCTCAAACCCAGCGGATCTAACCAGCAGAGGACTCTCGGCGAGTGATCTAGTCAACAACTCCTTGTGGTGGCAAGGTCCTTCTTGGTTACAAGAAGACTATTCGAGGTGGCTAGCACAAGAATCGGACTTTGACACAACCATTGAAGGAAAAAGGGTGCATGTTCATGCAACAACAAAAGTAAAAGACTTTCACGACATTCTCGATCGATTTTCTGATTTGTCCCGGGCTTTGAGAGTTATATATTATATTATGAGATTCTATCAAAGAATCAATCCCAAAACGAAATCTTCCTTTAAAGCGGAGTCTCGTTCAATTTCGGCCAACGAAATTAAAACAACGACACAACGCTTAATAACAATTTGTCAAAAACAATATTACAGCGAAGAATATATAAGGTTAAAATCTGGAAAATCCATCGACGGAAAAAGTGAAATCCTGCTTCTTAACCCGTTCACCGACAAAGATGAGATTCTGAGGGCTGGTGGTCGTCTGAGCGCATCTTGCGATCTGTACTACAATGGACGTCATCCTATCATTCTTCCATATGGTTGTAGGTTGTCCCGTCTCTTTGTCTAGTTTATCCATAAAATTTCCGTGCACGGAGAAAACCAGCTGATGCTGCGACTCATCCGATCGCAGTATTGGATTCCCAGGGTGAAAAACTTGATACGGTCCGTCATATGCAAGGTCTGCACGATCCACAAGAAACGGTCGCAAACTCAACTTGTGGGAATCCTTCCCAAAGAACGCACAACTTTTTCCCATGCATTCACAAACACGGGGGTGGATTTCGCCGGCCCGTTCGACATCAAGTCCTACCGGGGCAGAGGATGTCGCATGTCAAAAGGCTAGGTGTGTATTTCCGTCTGCTTCTCGACGAAAGCCATTCACCTTGAAGCTACCAGCGACCTTAGCACCGCGTCCTTTCTAGTCGCTTTCGCAAGATTTGTTGCTAGACGAGGATGCCCAAAAAATGTTTACTCCGACAATGGTACTAACTTTGTCGGAGCCTCACGATCTTTACGAGCGGAATTTAAGGCATTTTTAGCTGAGGCACGCAATAGCACCCTCACTAAATACAGCCATCAAACCTTAGGGTGGCATTTCATACCCGCTGCGGCCCCTCACATGGGCGGTTTGTGGGAAGCTGGGGTGAAAAGTTTCAAAACCCACTTTAAAAAGGTTGCGTCCGACCACAAATATACTTTTGAAGAGTTCAGCACACTCTTATGCCGTATTGAGTCTTGTCTCAACTCACGACCACTAAGCCGCTCTTCAAACGAACCGTCTGACCTGGAGCCGCTTACCCCAGGTCATTTCCTAGTCGGCGGGCATCTTCTTGCCCCACCCGAAATCAATGTAAACGAAAGTCCTGCCTCAATCGTAAATCGATGGCAGAAACTGAAGGCCCTGCACCAGACATTCTGTAGGAGATGGAAAATGGAAGACCTCACCGAAATGCAGAAACGCATCAAGTGGAAACATCTAAAAACCAACTTAAAGCTAGGAGACCTTGTCGTCGTTAAAGAGGAAAACCTGTCACCAAACGAATGGAGATTGGGGAGAATAGTCAAGCTACACCCAGGTTCCGACAACCGAGTAAGAGTAGTCGACATCGAAACAGCTAAGGGAGAAATCAGAAGGCCAATTGCAAAATTGGTCCCACTTCCGCCCTACAATGAGAACAGCACAACCTCGCAGTAAACTTCTTACCTACTCTTCATTCCACTGCACAAAAGAAACCCATCTATTCCACTTCTCTTCACCTTGCATCATCCCAAATCTCAGAGCGCATGGTTAAACATGCGTACCTACCGGAAGTTCTCTCGTTATAGCATAAGCATCATTACAAACGGCGATTATATCAGTGAGATATATTAACACAAAAAAAGGTGATGGTTCTTACCCAGGAGCCCTGGGTCGATCTGGTAACACGGAACCGACCATCTGAGATCTTTTAACACATGATCAAAGTCATACGTTCAAAATTTATAGAGATGGCGAAATTTGTTCTAATTTTCTTAGTCCAAATTCACTGATTAGAACTGCAGTGTTTAAGAAGAGAGGAAATATGTACGCCCGTAATATATGTATGTATATATAGGTAGTATATGTATAGGTCCAGTATTTTCATACTTTCCTCGTAGTTATGCCTGTGTATATAAACCAAAGTTCCCGAAATCTTAATAAAATCTTTAATCATTTCGGTAGCGATATTTTGGTTTATCGCTTAACTTCAAAAAGGGTTATGTGCACTCGTGAAGAGGTTTCTGTACGAAAAGTAAAGAGGATTCTGACGCAATTCTTCACATAGCAGCATTATTTTCATTGCTTTACCTAGTTTCTTCCGAATTTGCGTAAAAAAAAAAACAAAAAAAAAAAAGCGAAGTGTTCACAGTTTATCCCATTTTAGAAAATTCGGCACAGAATCGGATGAGACCTTTCTTTACGAATTCCTTAAAATGTCTCTACAATTCAGAATACTCGAAAAAAAATGGTTTGCGGGGGTATGTATGCAAACGAAAATACAATAAATAACTACATAGGTGCGAATTCGCATGCTCGAGCAAAAATGAGCCAGCAGCAATCTTTACACAAGAATTACTAACATTTTTTATCATGCCATTTTTGATATAACAGCCACATTGTGGCTGCGTTTCTTTATACATTCCCGATAATCCCATTTCACTGCCGGAATAAACAGAATGCGTTTGAAATATACGTTAACATGTCATCAGGAACGTTCTAACGAATAAGTAGACAAAACAGTTTATTCCAAACGTTCAGAATGAGATAAGAAATGCAGCCTGTATATGACCATATGTATCTACCGGTAAATTACTTATACCCAAATTCATAAAAAATAAGGAACACTTTAACTTATTTTTCATGAACAAGGCCATTAGTAAACAACGAAATATGAAAACTTAGTTTTTTTAATTACTCACATTTATACGGCTTGGGATCGATGTGTGCCCGCTGATGATGTTGTTGTGTACTCGATCCTTTATGAGATTTGATGTGGTTAAGTAGTGGATTTTCCAAACCGTGAAGCGTTCATAGCTGCGAATCTGAAAATGTATTTATTGAGTTGTTTCCATATAATTTAAACACATCGATCTTAAGGAAGAATTCGACTCACTCGTAATGCAAACTATGTTTAACATGAAAAATTAGGTTACATATTAACTTACTGCTATTATACTCAAAATACATGACCAACAGCGTAATACCCATACCGGCCAAAATTACATATTTATCCTCGACAAAGCGTCGTTCTATTAACTTCATAGTGTGATTAGAAAGGCCTAATGTGTTGCCGATAGCGTGAATACGACGTTGGGCGCCCTTGAGAGTGTATCGTTGGTTAATTAAGCTGGACAGTATATTGCCTCCAGATGAAATCATTTTCATCTACACCTTGAGTAGCATTGTCTAGTTGCGTGTGATGGGGCAAAAATAGTCTGGGTTAAGACACGTTTCTGTTGCACCTGAATGGCTTGAAAAACGAATGGGTTCGGTCGATTTCTTGAAAGAAATCGCCTTTTCTTCTTCATTTAGTTTTTTTTGAAGGAAATATATTTCTGCAACACCAATTACAAGAGCACAAAATATTCCCATAACTAGACGTAATCCGAATACAAAACCTGTAGCCACGGAAAATATAAATTGCAAAACTGTTATCATTTGACTATTTATGGCTTTCACTTGATACGATATAGTATCTTTGGATACGTACTTAAGGCTTGAGTCTACATTTTTTGTCATGTTTTAAGTAGTCTTAATTTTGTGGGTGTTCGCGTAATCGCGGACAACGTGCCTCAAGCTCTGGGTTCCGTTCAATGATCGCATTATTTGGCAACACCAGAGCGTAATCTTCTAAAACATTGGGTAGAAAAACGTTTAAACCTTTATATTTACGTAGTTTTGCTAACCACAAAGCGAGCCACTGTAGATCAAATAAATGTAAATATTCGGACGAGTTGACAAGTTCGATGTCATTATCTTTAGAGTAATTTATCAATTTAGGTTTTGGTTTAGATACGTCAAATTTTGCGTCATCTTTGATGTGTCGCAGGAGTTTTAAATCGATTTTTTTGCAGTTTTATTGTTTCATCTGATTTAACTTCAATTTTGGAATTTCATGATTTATCTTCAAATTTGCTATTCATGTCAAGATAGTTTAGTTTTTTATTTTCTGATATTGCACTTGTTGTACAGTTGTAGATCTTTAAATACCTAAAAGTACTAAAATTTATCTAAAAGAAAGTGTAGATTAACAAGGCTGGTACGGTCATCTCTGAGTTTTAAATATGTTATTATTTACATTGTTTTCGATAGTAACTCCTTTAGATAATTATACCCTAAGAGGCATATTCGATTATTAACAGAGCTGATCTAATATTTTGGAAATTATTTACACGAACACATGTAAGCATAGAGCACGCGTAAGTGTGTGAGGCGCTTAAAGTTAAGAATGGATTCATTACTAAGCGCATGAGCCGCTAAGGCTCGATTTTCCATTTGTGCTAGTTTTTGTACACTTGAATTTGAATTTAACTATAACTTTAATATAACAGCGGCTCATTGTAGTAGCACCTGCACTGTACGTTCTTATATGTCTTTTACGCTGTGTGCCTCTTATCTAAAAATTCGTATTTTACAAAACGTACACCTTGAACTGCCTGAGCTGTGGCGTTTGTTAAATGGCAAGCAAAAAGCAGTTGGTTCTACCTGCCAGGCGAAACGCATAAACACGCACGAGTAGAGTGTTAGGGCAAGAGTCATCCTGCCGGAGATGAATTTCGGATCCCTTTTTAAAATCTGCAACTGCTGCAAGCGGAATTCCCCAATTAGCCACTGGCCCCCAAAAATGTGTGCTCATTAAATAATCACGAAACTCCTTGCTCTTAAGGCTGTTTACCAATCTGCCGACAAGGTTTTTATTAGGTGCCCGTTGTGTCATCTTTATGTTGTCTTTCTAGTCTGGTTTGATGGAATCACTTCACTGGCTGATCTCGCTGGACGTCTACGGACTTTTTCCGCAACACGCTATGTAAATGACAATGTCGAAACAGCTAGCGACAATTAAATTATTGATGTCACAACCATTCGCTTTTTAAAATTTTTGAAATGTGTTCGGGAATCTCGGTAATACTCTCCTTATTTTTGATCGTTAAGCTGCAACAATTTCAAAGAAGGTCGCACTCATACTCGGGTATCAGCGATACTATCTTTCGACATGCTTAAACCGAATACTGCAATTTTTATTTAGAAATGTTCAATTTGATTTGTAAATCGGAGTAAAGTTCATCAATCTCTTACGCTTTTTCCTCGGAAGAGTTCCTAATGCGTTCGTATTTGTGTTCAGAAGTCGACTTCGAAATTCTTTACCTTCTCGTCACGTTCCTCACGATCCCTTTTCCCCCGATTGGAGTTTGTTAAGCAACTCTTCTACACCAAGAAATACATCATTTACTTCTCGATGACGTTGTCCCAAATGTCTTGTGCTCAAAATAGCAGAGCGTCCAAACAAATCGTATTTAGATAGCCCCTAATTTCCGTCACTCGGAAAAGATTTTCTATTTCGCACTCGTTGCACTTCATTAAGCAAATTATCCATTTGAAAACGACCGGTGATCTAAAATGCGTAGTTGTGAGTTCAATATATCTCGTCCCAACAGTCTCAACATTTTCCTGTAATGAAATTAATTGAAGAACACTAATAATTTAAGCTGAAATTAGTCAAGAACGTAAACCTACCGGTCCTAAACCCGAGTCAGCTGACACGATCTGTCTTACCAAAGCGCCATGTAAATGAAAACTCAATACCGCAGAATTTTTCTGTAGTTGTAGCCCGTAGCGCAGAAATCTGCGGAATTTAGATTTTTCCGTGTCAGCTGATTTCTCCTTCTTTAGATGGTTGCCACTTTGTCAGTTTTACAGATGATAAAAAAGATATAAGTTCCTACTCAAAATATGTTTAAAATATTTGAAATTTACTATTGAATAAGGTTTTTGTTGAAAACTAAGTAGTTTATATTTAGCTAAAATCTATTATAGCACGAAAAATTGTAGTTGAAAGGGTAAGTTTATGAAAAGGCATTGATGAGTGGCAACAGTGTAGTAAGCAACACTGAGGGCTCCAGTAATCGACAAAATTCTGCGTATACAGACTGCGTTTAAGTATACGTTCTGCGTTCTCGACTAATTTTAGCTTTACTAAGTACTACCAAACTTACCACGTGCCAAATCCCGAATGAAATTTTCAGTCATTCAGGAAGTTATTGCTGTGTCAAAACTTTGACATACGATTAGCTCAAAGTTTGACATACGTGATTGGGCGAAATGCGAGCCTTCATAAATGTATGGACAAGGCGAATTAATATAAGGTGATAGCAGGAGCACAAAAACAAAAATTTATATGTATTTTGTTTTTGCTTTGGCGGCATAAACTGTCAAAATCTGTAAGAGTGTGTGTAGAAATTCAAACAAAATTTTTCAATTTGATATCAGTAGCCCGTTTCTGTAACTTTTCTCTACCAATTATTTCTCTACTGGTAGAGAAAATACGTCACTCTCACCTACTAATTAGCAGTAGAGAACAGAGCGGCGAATTCATATCTCAATTCGCCTTGGTAGAGAATTGTTACAGAAACGAGCTACAGAAGCCGTGCGGCGAAACACATACACAAAATCAGCTGAGCTAGTAACACCACCTTATATAAATTCGCCTTGTGTATGGCAAGCGGCACCATCTGGTTGTCAGTTGCACAAGTTGATAATAAACGGCGAGAAAAAAAATGTATTTTGTGGTGCATGCTGTACAGTGTTGCCAGGTGATTGTAGTGAGAAAGCGTTAGTGTGGTTATCAAAAAGCGCCTTTTGCATGTAAAAATCGTCAACATGTAAAAAATTTTAATAAACAGAACCAGGAAGCCTTTTGTTTCTTTTTCATTTATGCTAGCTTCTGATTGCTGTATATAAGAATAAAAAGTTTTACTTTGTTGTACGAATTTTTAAAAATTCGTATTTCCTTTAACAAAATATTTTTAATAGGAATAAAATCACAGTTTAATCTTCATTTCTTTCTTCTCAAACTGCAACTTCACTATGTGCATTAAAAACTGTTCATACTTACTTAGTTTTCTACCTGGCAACACTGATGTTGTAGTATTTACTGGCTTAGCCCGGTCTCGAACCCATAGTGAGGAAATTCTCTTTCGCCGTGCCAGGCCAAGTGGTGAAACTCACCACAAAACCACAAATTACACCTTTTACGAGACTACAAATTTCACGGTGTGTTCGGGGAAATAGTGATCGAAAAATTTGTACTACATAAAGGTCTGTTCGATGCAAAAGCAAATGGCAACAAATGTAATGGAATAAAATCTTATAACGATGGTCACCTTCCACAGATCTCTTTTATACCCAAACACGAAACCTTACGCTCAAAGTCATAGAAAATAAAGAAGACTTTAACCGCTTTTTAAATTGAAACTTTTTTATAAAAACGCCACTTTGTAGAGCTCTGTAAGTCTATTTATTTTTTAGGAGTAAGACCATTAGTCTATACTTAATACCGCACAAGTACGCGGAGACTGAAATACTGAATTGGCCCAGTTTTGAACTTCGCCAAGTCAAAACAAGTTAAATAAATAAACAAATAGTATATATATATATGTACATAAGTATATCACACGTATATATAAAATGTGCTTTCACGAGACATACGCATATATTCGCCACTTGCCACCCAACCCAAAACTAATAGTACGTAACTTTTTACATCTACGGGCATAACTACGAGACTCATTTACACATGCGGAAGAACGCGCTGATAAATTTACGGTTCTGTGCCGGTTATGCGGCGGAGCGCATGGCATTCGACTATGCCCCCTTTACCGCGGCAAAGCGGTCGAAGCAAGGCTGCGTGCAGTCCTGCTGCATAAATGTTGCCCATACTGCATCTCGCCGTTTCACCGCTTCGACATGTGCAGCAGCACGAATCGATGCCACCGATGTCTCGAAAAGCATCACACCTCGCTTCATCTCGATGACTGCGAAGACCAAAGGCAACCAGCGAACGCGATCAACGACGGCGAGAGCTCGGACGGGGCACTCTCTATCGACGTTACGGAGCAGACGCAGTCGTGGGCGCAGCAGGTCGAAGAGGAGGAGTTGGAGGGGTTAGAGAGGACAGACTCTTCCCCACATGAGCGACAAAAGCGCAACTCTATACCTGGCACACCGAGACCGTTAGACTAGTTACCACCACGCGCGGGCGACGCGGAAACTCGTTCTTTCCGCTCGCCAACGCGTACACACCACAACTGGCGCGACGCGGAAACTCCTTCTTTCCACTCGCAAACGCGTCAACAATACAACCGGCGCGACGCGGAAACTGGTTCTTTCCGCTCGCAAACGCGTCAACAACACAACTGGCGGCAACACGGCGGCGCGGAAACCAGTCCTTTCCGCCCGTCATCACGTTCGCAATGCAACCCAAAACGACGCGACGGCGCGGAAACTCGTACTTTCCGCTCGTCTAAGCGATCATCTAGGCTACGCAAATCAGCACCATACCACAAAACTCGCACAAACGACAGCAACGTTAATAGTCGTGCCTTACAACGCGGTCCACCGACCGGCTTCCGAACAGGCCGCCTAGCGCAAAGCGCCATATCAACGCCGGATTGAAGCAAGGGGCCGCCTTCATTTGGTCCGCGCAATGATTGACCCTTGCGCACCGAACTCATTGGTTGATTCGGAACTGGTGAGAGATCTCCAACTGGAACGCAACGGATCAGGACGTCTGCAGCGTTGCACGCTCACCGTGCGAGGAAGATACGGCAGCTCCGACCGCATTACGACACAAGCAGTCGTGCTGGACCACCATATATGCCTGAGTCCACCGTCGAACCTGGACCCTAAGGTTGCGGCCCCCTTCCAGTACATGCGATTGGCGGATCCGCAATTCTTTCGCGCGTCACCAATACGCCTCACACTAGGCCTCGATTTGCATGCGGAGATGATGTTTAGCGGGACCCCCCCGTCTACTGTGGGTGGCCTGCTGGTCCAGGCGACCATATACGGCCTGGTTGTTTCGGGAGCCTGCCAACTATAAACGTAGATATTAAGAAAACAAAACCACACGTACATACACCCTCATCACACACACACACACCTTAAAATCTAAATAAAAAAGTGCATTGAAATTCCAAACCACGTCTGTTTCAATTAACGATGTCCTTTTCTCCACAGCCCCAGATGAGCCGGTCGCGACGAAAGCGTGGGCGAATAAGCAGATCCACACCCCTTTTTTTCACAGCTTGCTTACCGCAAGGGGGCCGGTATGTTTAGGTCCGCGACCTAAACATATTGCACCACCCTAATACGCGTTTTTGTCATTTCATGTAAGAGCACACAAACACATATATAAGTTACGGCTAACTTTCCAGCCGCTAACAATGAGCCCCACTGTACGGTAACTTAGTTGAGGGGAAACTTAACGAAAGTTACTGTGCAGTGGGCTACATTCCTTTTCGTTTTGTTAGCAATTTCTCACTTCTTAGAAGACAGCAAGGAGATCACGTCAACTATCACACCACGTTCGGTAAGCCAACTCTTGTGTGCCACACTGTTCAAACTCATCGATATTTACAAATAAAACGACTTTTAATTTAATTGCACTGAAACCACTGTGTCTTTTATTTCTTCTTATGTTCGTTACATTAACTTTACGCTGGTGCGCTCCATCTTCATGCGACGCCACCTGCGTAACTAAGCCGATTTCTTAGAGGCTCGTATATAAGGCTGACTACACTGAACAATTGCTCACTTGGAACGCTGGCGGGTGGAGCGCTCAAATATTTGCGGGCCAGATCTGTAAATTTGTCGTATTTTAGTTTAGTTTTCCACCAGTCGAGAGGATTTTCACCGAGATGAGCTCGTTTTTCTTTAAGATAGGCCTTCAATTGAGCTTAAAATTCAAATTTTTTAATGTTTCCAGATTCGAAACATCCCTAATATGCACATATGTTGTGCAAACAAAAAAAATCTAATTAG